>NC_057814.1:635945526-635948321 GCF_018294505.1 Triticum aestivum
GAGGAGGGGGGCGACCAGAGGAGGAGGGAGGAGCGAGGAGGGGGCGGCCGGAGGTGGAGGGAGGGGCGCGGTAGGGAGGAGGGATTACCTCAGTGGAGGAGGAGTAGGAGCGTCGGCGGCGGCGGGCAACGACGGTGGTCGGGGAACGGCGGCGGCGGCGGACGACAGGGGGTGCGGGGGAGTGAGAGAATGGAGAGGGAGAGTGGGGGCGGGCGGTTGGGGGAAGGTAAAATTGAACTTAGCAGTAGCGCTGGACAGGATAAAGCGCTACTGCTAATCTCCATAGCAGTAGCGCGTTTAGCAGTAGAAGTGCTACTGCTATGCCTGTACCAGTAGCTCCTTGTGCAAAACGCGTTACTACAAAGACTAGGCATGTAAAAAAAATTCAAAACTACATTAGTCATCAATGATCTTTTTGTGTAGAATCTAAATTGTCAATAGGAATCTTCCCCGGTTTTTAAGAAAATGTGAAGATTCCTATTGCGGCCACAGATCCTACACATAGAGTTCAATGAAGACCAAGTGCTTGTAATGGTTTGAGAAGTAGCGTATTTAAGGTGGTAAACACCCTGTTCGCTTAGCAATATTGGACTAAACTTAGGCGCGAGAGCGGATGGGACTTTAGCAGTAGCGGGTTCTGGCATAACGCGCTACTGCTAGGCAAGTTAGCAGTAGCGCGTGTATGGGAAGGGCGCTACTATAATACATAGTTTGGAGGCAACTCCCTGGCAATTGTAGTAGTAGCGCTCTTTTACCTTAGCGGCTACTAACTGGGTGTTAGTAGCGTGCACTTTTGAACAGCGCTACTACTAATTAGCAGTAGCGTTTGTTTTTAAACCGCGCTGGTAAGATTGTGTGTATAAGGTTTTCCTTAGTAGTGCCCGCAGTGTACCGGAATCGAAGACGCACCGGGATGGATGGCCACCAAGTGTAGCAACAGGGTGGGTGCGGAGGCATTGAGGCACCGGCAAGTCGAAGGAGCCGGAAGGAGCACAGCTCCCAGGGCACGCAACTGTGGGCCCATCTCCGCACAAGCGCCGCTTGATGCGTTGACAGTGCCCAGTAGCTCGAGACGCCCCTACCGACGCAGCCATGGCGCCCTAGTGGTCCAAGTCGGCGCCACACGCACACGAGGTGGTGGCGGCCACCACAACCAACAAGATCAGGCCAGGTGAGTTACGGTCGGCCATCTGTGGTGGACGGTGGCAAAACAGGCAAGTTTCGTGCGACAGCGGCCAGAGTCGGCCCATAGGCCCGGAAAAAGGGGCTGCCACCCCGGGGCCAAGAAGGGAGGGGCCCAACTAAAACTTATACGATAAACACTATACAAGTATACAGAACATCTGAAAGATTATTAAATGCATAAAATAGATCCTCAATTTGCAGAAGCGTAATTTCACATCACATACTAATAAGTTATACCACACAAAGGCAAACCAATCCGACTGGCGAAGTTGAATTCAAATACACTAGTCTCTCTTTAGGATGGATGCCTCAGTATGATAATGAAAGTTATGAGGACTAAATTTCAATGTTTAAACCAATGCACAAATTTTAATTTGAGAAACTTGTAGGACATCTCATTTGCACCAAATCAAACCAAGTGAATCTAGACCAGAATGTTAGGATGTGGCGTTGTGGAATGCCATGAAGGTCATGGCCTCTTCCGGACCTCCAGTCCATCCAGAACTCTGGATCCGAGTGGCTGCTCAACCTCCTATACAACGTGACGGATGTGGTACGCATGGTCATTTTCATGACCTTCTGGCGTGCTTGGCATTGCCGGAACGAAGTCACTCATCACAAGCCTGCGCCAGCAATTGAAAGTTCAAGGCGATTTCTCAGTAGCTACATCGACTCACTCATTTGTATCAGGCAGAACGTCAGAACCCAAATGCAGACTTCAGCAAAGGAGAGATGGTGGTGGACATTGTCAGCAAGGCGACAAAGCTGAGTACTGTGGCCAGGAAGGTAGGAGAGCAGGTGGAGGAGCCATGGTGTTTAGCACCATCCAGCTGGGCAAAGCTCAATGTCGATGGGGCCTTGAAGCAAGAAAAAAGCGTGGGTGGCGTGGGCATGGTTCTGCGAGGCGATGCAGGGGCCATTATCTTTTCCTCGTGCAGATTCCTACGGACGTGTGCATCCCTGCTTGAGGTGGAGGTGGCGGCATGCCGGGAAGGAGTGGAGCTGGCTATGCAGCGAACGGACAAGCCTATCATCATCGAGCTTGACTGTGTCCAGGCTATGCAAGCCCTGCTGGAACCTGCGACGAGCGGGCCAGCGCTGGCGTTCCTAGTAGGAAAGACGAAACGGCTCTTGCATGAGGGGAGAACCCATAGGATAGAGCACATCCGCGGGCACAGCAATGGCACTGCCCACCTGATGGCGCAGTAGGGCTTATTGATCACTGTACTACTGTTTGGCTTAATTCAGGTCCTGATGCCTTTGTCTGTTACTAGGACACATGCCCGTGCGTTGCAACGGGAGAAGAAAATTGTCACATACTTAAATTTAGTATGAATTGTATATACAATCACAATGACATGTGCTTAGCTACGAAAAAAATTATTTGCCCCTGCCCACCACTATAAGTGCAGGCCACGGTCTAGAGAAGAAATTCATACCAATCAGGCAACGTTTTGTACCAATTATCCCCGTATAGAGCCTACAATTTCGTTTAGTTAGAGCTATTCCACAGATGAGATGCATCATGCAGCATGCAGTCAGAAAGCCTCACACTGGGTGGGGTGGGTCGGCTGGATTGGACCGGCTGAGGCCCAAGTAGGTGACGGATG
>NC_057814.1:635948706-635988495 GCF_018294505.1 Triticum aestivum
TGTATGAGTGCTGCGTTTCTGCTCCTGAGCTCATCTGCACCCGCCTTGTCGAAAAAATCAAAATAAATACTTAAAAATTCAATAAATTCTATTTTTTTGTGTGGTAGATAAGTTTATGCGTGAGGTGCGCTTCAAGTTTCAACTCATTTGGACATCTGAGCAACTCTCAGCAAAAAAGACAAATTCAGGGTCTGTAAAAATGTTTACTGTTCACACACTGTTGTGACCCGATTTTTTTTTGCCGAGAGTTGCTCAGATATTCAAATAAGTTGAAATTCGGAGCGAGCCTCATGCATAGAATTGTCTATCACACAAAAAAATTGGATTTTTTAAAAATTGTTTAGTATTTGTTTTGAAAAAAAATTCTAACCGGGTGCAGATGAGCCTGGGCACCGAATTGGGTTTTCGTTTTTGTACTCTATCAAAATTATTCAGATCATGTTTTCAATTTGCGAAACCTGGTCCACGTGCCACTACATGCCACTTCTTATATCTAACTATAACAAACGTAGAATTATATATTTCCGGTCCATGAAGTGTGTATGTGAAGAAGCCACACTACCGTCCTTCATCGGCGCCTATTTCAGTTGCGCACTGATGACAGAATAGTGGTGCATAGAATAGTCTTTGAGCGGGGAAAACATCTTATATTTATTAATTGGAGGCACCATACGAGTCTTCACGTTAATCCCCATCAGCAAGATAATGTAGCCATTAGATTAAAAAGTTAATGGTCAAGATATATTAAAAGACCGAACAAAATTTAAGAGAAAAATATAGCACGTACATAAAAGGATTAAACCAACACGTACATGCACGTGAAGCTTCAACCTACCCAAGTCCACGTGCCTTGCTTTGTAATGGAAAAAGAGATACGTACATCAGAGTCCTTAGTACCTACGTTTCCTATAAAAAAAGACGCCGATAAGTGCCACATGTATGGGCATTAGGGGAGCTGCTCACACATTTTGTGTAGTGTATAAGAGGAACAGCCCACACACCCACGTCTGGGCAAAAAAAGTAATGCACACACATCTCTTTTTTCCCTCTCGATCCCTCTCACACGCGTGCGTGTGGGCGAAATAGATAACGCCCACACGCCCCGTACGTCAGGCCTCGTACCTCGTGGTCCCGCACGCCCGCGTGACAGTCACCGCACGTCCCGCAGTTGCCATGGTCCAGACCCACGTGCATGTTCGTTTAACTGCAGTTGCCATGTCGCTGAATTTCGGTTGCCATGTCGGACAACTATAGTTGCCATGGTTGCTCAACTGCAGTTGCCATGTATGGTCTGATCTACTGCAGTTGCCATGATTTCAAAACTTTAGGAATTGCCACCCACTAAACACTAGGCAGTTGCCATGTAGCACGACAAGAAGGCATGGCAAAAAAACATGTTCGGGTAAAAGAGAGAGTTGTCATGTGCTCACAAGCACGCTAGGCAGTTGCCATGTAAAAAAAAGAGTTGCCATCTGCTTACGTGCACGTTACGGCAGTTGCCATGTACCATGCAAAAAAACATGGCAACTCGGGTAAAAAGAGTTGCCATCTGCTTACAAGCAAAGCTAGGGCAGTTGCCATATACCCGCAGAAACACATGGCAACTGCCAGCTTTGGGTGTGGGCTAGGAGACGGGCGTGTGGGCGAAGTGATAAACGCCCACACACCAGCCCCCTCTGCGTGCGTGAAACTAGTGTGTGGGCGAATTGCTAAAAGCCCACACACCAGCCCCCCGTGTGGTGAAAAAAGGACGTGTGGGCGACCGGATGAATGCCCTCACACCAGCTTAGTCCTACGTGGCACACAAAAACTGCTAGAACGCGCCAAGATTCGTGCAGAGTTGGTTGGACGAGGATCCATGCGTGTGGGCGAGTTGCCAGACGCCCACACATATGGGCGTTAGACTTTTCGTAAAAAAAAATAGGCATGATTCGGTTTCAACCTGTAGAAAGTTCACGTGCCATCTCCGTTTGTGATGGAAAAAACATGTACAATAATTTAATTATCAGGATCTATTAGAAGACCCCAGAAGAATTTTAGTAGAAAAATCAGTGTGTATATAAAACAGATTAAACCAACATGTACATTATTTAACACGTACATGGAAGAGTCCTCGGCAACCATGTTAACTTTCAACCTACACAAAATCCACCGGCCTTCCTTTGATATGGGAAAAAATGAGTACATAAAAGAGTCCTCAACGCCTACGATTTCCACTAGAAAGAGCCCCATGTTAGAAAATCTTATATTTACTAATTTCAAGCACCAATCAAGGCTCCACCTTAATGCTAGAAAAACGTAATAAATTGTCCGTTAGATCGGCAATTTATAAATTTGCAGCCGTAGGATGAAGTGCCTGAGTCCTCACACTCTATCCCATGTTCACAACTAAAAGAAAAAAAAAGGTGCCTCAAAGAGTCCTCACAATTCTTCCCACGTTCACAACTAAAAAGAAAAAAGGTGCCTCAAAGAGTTAATTAAGCAGTTTCATTTCTCAATTAAAACTTAATGTAGCTGTAGCGGTGCATGAAGCCTAGCATGCCCCTCTACTATCCCACGCAAGTAAGTTGTCTTTTCCATGGTCTCTATCTCGTTGCGATTCCAAGAATAAACGAATTAATTTATGTTGCCCTGTCGAGATACATGCTACGGCAAGAAGCATTGGCGCACTTCTCAACAACAAAAAATCATTGGCGCAAGCCCGATCTGGTGATTTTCCAAATGCAAGTCACCGATGACTCTCCGGCCGGCATTATGGCGCTGTCTAAAGCTGGCCTCTGATATGCGTTGATTGCCAATTTTGGCATTGATAAACGTACATAGATAAAGCTAGCCGGCAGCCGGATACCTATACGATGCATGGTGCACGGACGTACATACGTACACTCCTCGATCTTGAGCCAATCCATCACACCGATGGTGTTCAGGCTTTTGAGTGGATGAAATTCCTGCAGAAGGATTTGCAAACGAGCCTCTTTTCCTCCTTTCCAGATTTTGCCGGTGTTTGCGGATCGCCGGCGGATAATGTTCTGACCGCCTGCTCCTGGAGTAGACGACCAAAAGAGGCACAATCTCCGCCTCGAAATCTACTCCAATCTCCCGTAAGCAATTATGATAACGTCAACCAAAATAACAAGATCTCTATACATCTGCGCTGGAGTTGACCTGGAAAGTTTGTTTCTTGATATTCAGTTTTTCCAGCGACTATATTCGCCGATGAGGCGCTCAATGAATCTCCCCGCAATCAAACAGTGAGTTACTTTCATGTGTAGGATTTGTTCGCATACACCTGAAATCCAACAATTACGAAAAATGTAGCTTGAAACGGCCTCCACTAACTGGACATCATGATAAAGTAACTTGGGGAAATCATATTCTGTTTTACTTCAAAATATGAAAATTTACATGCATGTAAGCATATATAGACACGTATATAAATATGAGGAAACATCTTTTTCAAACTGACAAAATAGGAAATTAAGTTACTCATGCACTAAGCGACACTAGGTAACAGTAACATATGCCATAAAAATGTATTAAAATTTCCGTAAGTATCATAAATTATCATAATATTTTCTGTGAGTTAAATATTGTCACAATATTTTACCAAATTTCACATATGTATGTCGTATGTGCCTCTATATTTGCGGATTTTAACCATTTTTATAACATAAAACTACCGTATGTCTTGCAAAGTTGAATATAGTGACCGAGGTTAAATAATTAGTTTTACTGTTGAGAATAATATAAGTTAATGTGTAATGGGAATTATATAGAACTCTGAACTGAACTGAGTGATTTATTTTTTTCAGAGCAAACACTAAATTATGTGTCACTTGGAGTTTTTTTCCTGAGCATGTCACATGGAGTTTTGGTTTGGGAAACCGATAAAAATATTACAAAGATATGGTGCCAGATCTGCTAAAACTAATTCTAAATTATAATGCCAAAGATAGAGTTAAAAAATGTAAGCATAATAACTAAAATGAGAGATTTAAAAATAATAACATAGTAATATATGATTCAAAATATTACATAATAAAAATCACATTCCATATAAGGGGGTACTTATTTCATAGACATGTATGTGGCAAAAGACAACATTTTGAGTCATATTTGCTAAAATATTTCCGAATACAAAGTTACAATATTGATTTTTAAAAATTATAAGAATTATCAAAAACTGGGTTCTAAATAGTGTTCAAACTCAATAGGAATGAATAGGGAAATTACTTTCGTAATGCTAAGATACATGTCAATTTTATCAAGACCAATTACCGATATGTTTAATATTGGCTGCATTACGCGTGATGTGGTTCCGTACATACTCCATCTGTCCCAAAACAAGTGTCTCAATAGTACAAAGTTGTACTAAAGTTAAGATGCACGGATGGAGTATTAGTGCAAGTATACAACTGTTATTCCTTAAATTAACTGTACGAATGCACATATTAAACAATTATGTATGTTGAAGTGTTGAAAGATCACACAAATAAAAATTTCTACGTCTTTGTCGTGAGAAAAGAAACAGACATCACTATGAGAAACTTTGACCTATCATCCACGAGAAAATGTAATGAAAAGTCAAATATGGTGGAAACACTACTTGATAGGTGGCGTCGACATGTGAAGGTTGGAGGGAGAGCAACTCAAAAAACGCCGGCTTCAAACAACTAATGATCACTACAAGTACAGAAGTAAAAACATTTGAAAACTAGCCCGTGCAGATGCACGGGTTGATGACTAGTATAGTCAAATTGTTATGTAGTCGTCGAGAGTTTAATAATTCACTGAAAGGTTTTTTATAGAACTCCGTGCCAAATAAGAAGAAAACCACTCAAGTTGTTTGTTGCTCGGATTTCACAAACGCGGCATGCCATCACAATACATAATCATTATTCCTGTGAAAAATTACTACATATGAGAAAACCCACTATATCTACACCATTGTTGTATCTATGCAAACAATATATAACAATAATCACCACGTACAATATGGCCGTACAACAATGTGCACCTCTTTCTTCTATCATCTCCTATAGAGAGATTACAACCCTGAACTACCATTAATAAGGTCTAATGTACGACCCTGAAATTCAAGACCATCTATTTTGCCACCTAGAATTTTCAAAACCGGCCAAACCCCAACTCTATTTAGACAGTCAAACCGGTTTCATCCCAGTTTTGACTGGTTTTGACCAGTCAAAATCCTAGTCAACATAATAAAAACCTAAATAAAAGACTAATCAGCATTAAAAAAATAAAGAAAGGCCTAGTCAACATCTCCTCCATCCCCTCGATCCTTCTCCTCCCGATGTGCCCAGGGGCAGCCCGCACTCCACTCACCCGATCTGCCACGCAGCTGCCTCCAGCAACGCCTTTTGCCTTGGCCAACACCCAGCCGCCTGGGGGTTCTGTCCCGCCTACCTCACCACTGACACCGGGGTCATCTGCTTGACCCGCCGACCGCCGCTACTTCGCAAAGCATGCCACGGCCACCCAATTGATCTCCCTTCCCATCAATTCTAGTCGTGAGGGCCTTCTTCTCCAAATCCCGTGAAGGTAACAGCCGTGAACTCTGCGTCAATGTCACGGACAACGTGAAGCTGGAGGAGTGGAGGCGTCCTCCTACTCAACCTCGCCGGTGGCCCTGCGCCCCGTAAATCTGCAAGAAGCGAGAATCAGCGCGTGGGGAGTCAGCCGCTCGCGGAGGCCGACTCACACGTTCGCGCCCAATAGCTTGTTAACCCCGAGATGGAGCTAGGCTACGGGGAGACCATTTGATTCGGCAACATTGCTCGACCCAGCAGCCGCGGCTCGTTCACTCTGACGAGACGACAACAGTCCACGGCTGGCGCCTCTCGTATCTTCCATGCGTCCCTCGATGACGAAGCGGTGCTGCGGTAGGCTCACGGCATCAGCATCCTTGTGACAGCGCGGATCGGTGGGGGCAGCACGACGCGGATGTGCGGCCCGGTGGGGAGGAGCGCGGCGGCTTGCGTGTTACGGGCGTAAGGGAAGGGAGAAGCGTCGTGTGTTGCACTGACCAGACCTGGCATAGGAAAGCCACGGAGGAAGCGAGCTGCTCACGAGGGATTGCTCGACCTGGAGTTGGAAATCGAAGGAGAGAGAGGCATACCGTCCGTGCTCGCCGTATAACCATTTGATCTGACGAGTCCGTAGTGTTCTGTTATGGTCCGAACGGTTACGTAGATCTATTAAATCTCAGCCGTCAATCTTTACGAGTAATATAAAATTAACGGTCATAAAAAGGTGACGTATGAAGAACTATAAAAGCTTCCTCCTTTTAATATTAGGTATAGACTAGATGACCCGTTGCGCCCATGGCGCAAAAAACGAGAGCGAGCCAGGTATTCAAGCCATGCCTATGTGATTGACCTTATAGGTACTTATATCCCATTATTACATGGTACCATGATAGACTAAAAGTAATGACATCACTTAACAATGACATACATTGGTTTTATAAAGCAAGCTATAGTAGCAAAGATGCATATCTGAGTAACCGGGGCAGAAAGGTGGAGTAAGCAGTAGACAAATCTAGCCAGTAAATGAACAACAGGAAACGTAAATATCCAAGATGGACAATCAAGGAGTAAGTAGGTGTGAAGCCTACAAATCACATGATCAACAATTCAATAAACATGAAACATATGGAAAGATAACAAGATATTCACGAAAAGATCAATATATTACATTGACTCCATATTCATTTTGCTGAGGCTACCTAGTCTAAATTCATAAGTACATATAGGAACCCATGGCAATCAAAAATATTTGTGGGTTTAGAGAAGTAACTAAATGCGACGACCATGTCCATTATGCAGTGTCTGCAATACTAAACAATACATTAATGACAATGGCTTTCTCGCAACTATGCGTTGTGTTGGGAATCGTAGCATAATTTAAAATTTTCCTACGCTCACCAAGATGCATCTATGGAGTCTACTAGCAACGAGGGGAAAGGAGTGGATCTACATACCCTTGTAGATCGCGAGCGGAAGCGTTCCAATGAACGTGGATGACGGAGTCGTACTCGCCGTGATCCAAATCACCGATGACCGAGTGCCGAACGGACGGCACCTCCGCGTTCAACACACGTACGGTGCAGCGACGTCTCCTCCTTCTTGATCCAGCAAGGGGGAAGGAGAGGTTGATGGAGATCCAACAGCACGACGGCGTGGTGGTGGATGTAGCGGGTCTCCGGCAGGGCTTCGCCGAGCTTCTGCGAGAGAGAGAGAGAGGTGTTGCAGGGGAGGAGGGAGGCGCCCAAGGCTTAGATCTTGCTGCCCTCCCTTCCCCCCACTATATATAGGGCCAAGGGAGAGGGGGGCGCAGCCTTGCCCCTTCCTTCAAGGAAGGGTGCGGCCAGGGGGGAGTCCTTCCCCCCCAAGGCACCTCGGAGGTGCCTTCCCCCTTTAGGACTCTCCCTTCTTTCTTATCTCTTGCGCATGGGCCTCTTGGGGCTGGTGCCCTTGGCCCATAAGGGCCAAGGCGCACCCCTTACAGCCCATGTGGGCCCCCGGGGCTGGTGGACCCCCTTGGTGGACCCCCGGACCCCTTTCGGCACTCCCGGTACAATACCGATAAAGCGCGAAACTTTTCCGGCGACCAAAATAAGACTTCCCATATATAAATCTTTACCTCCGGACCATTCCGGAACCTCTCGTGACGTCCGGGATCTCATCCGGGACTCCGAACAACTTTCGGGTTTCCGCATACATATATCTCTACAACCCTAGCGTCACCGGACCTTAAGTGTGTAGACCCTACGGGTTCGGGAGACATGCAGACATGACCGAGACGCCTCTCCGGTCAATAACCAACAGCGGGATCTGGATACCCATGTTGGCTCCCACACGTTCCACGATGATATCATCGGATGAACCACGGTGTCGAGGATTCAATCAATCCGTATGCAATTCCCTTTGTCAATCGGTATGTTACTTGCCCGAGATTCGATCGTCGGTATCCCAATACCTTGTTCAATCTCGTTACCGGCAAGTCTCTTTACTCGTACCGCAATGCATGATCCCGTGACTAACGCCTTAGTCATATTGAGCTCATTATGATGATGCATTACCGAGTGGGCCCAGAGATACCTCTCCGTCACACGGAGTGACAAATCCCAGTCTCGATCCGTGCCAACCCAACAGACACTTTCGGAGATACCTGTAATGCACCTTTATAGTCACCCAGTTACGTTGTGACGTTTGGCACACCCAAAGCACTCCTACGGTATCCGGGAGTTGCACGATCTCATGGTCCAAGGAAAAGATACTTGACATTGGAAAAGCTCTAGCAAACGAAACTACACGATCTTTTATGCTATGCTTAGGATTGGGTCTTGTCCATCACATCATTCTCCTAATGATGTGATCCCGTTATCAATGACATCCAATGTCCATAGTCAGGAAACCATGACTATCTGTTGATCAACGAGCTAGTCAACTAGAGGCTTACTACGGACAGGTTGTGGTCTATGTATTCACACATGTATCACGATTTCCGGACAATACAATTATAGCATGAATAATAGACAATTACCATGAACAAAGAAATATAATAATAACCATTTATTATTGCCTCTAGGGCATATTTCCAACAGTCTCCCACTTGCACTAGAGTCAATAATCTAGTTACATTGTGATGAATCGAACACCCATTGCGTCCTGGTGTTGATCATGTTTTGCCCTAGGGAGAGGTTTAGTCAACGGATCTGCTACATTCAGGTCCGTGTGCACTTTACAAATATCTATGTCTCCATTTTGAACACTTTCACGAATGGAGTTGAAGCGACGCTTGATATGTCTGGTCTTCCTGTGAAACCTGGGCTCCTTCGCAAGGGCAATAGCTCCAGTGTTGTCACAAAAGAGAGTCATTGGGCCCGACGCATTGGGAATCACCCCTAGGTCGGTAATGAACTCCTTCATCCAGACTGCTTCCTGTGCTGCCTTCGAGGCTGCCATGTACTCCGCTTCACATGTAGATCCCGCCACGACGCTTTGCTTGCAACTGCACCAGCTTACTGCTCCTCTATTCAATATATACACGTATCCGGTCTGTGACTTCTTGTCATCCAGATCTGTGTCGAAGCTAGCGTCGACGTAACCCTTTACGACGAGCTCTTCGTCACCTCCATAAACGAGAAACATATCCTTAGTCCTCTTCAGGTACTTCAGAATATTCTTGACCGCTGTCCAGTGTTCCTTGCCGAGATTACTTTGGTACCTTCCTACCAAACTTACGGCAAGGTTTACATCAGGTCTGGTACACAGCATGGCATACATAATAGACCCTATGGCCGAGGCATAGGGGATGACACTCATCTGTTCTATATCTTCTGCCGTGGTCGGGCATTGAGCCGTGCTCAATTGCACACCTTGCAATACAGGCAAGAACCCCTTCTTGGACTGATCCATACTGAACTTCTTCAATATCTTGTCAAGGTATGTACTCTGTGAAAGACCAATGAGGCGTCTTGATCTATCTCTATAGATTTTGATGCCTAATATATAAGCAGCTTCTCCAAGGTCCTTCATTGAAAAACACTTATTCAAATAGGCCTTTATACTTTCCAATAATTCTACATCATTTCCCATCAATAATATGTAATCCACATATAATATGAGAAATGCTACAGAGCTCCCACTCACTTTCTTGTAAACACAGGCTTCTCCATAAGTCTGTGTAAACCCAAACGCTTTGATCATCTCATCAAAGCGAATGTTCCAACTCTGAGATGCTTGCACCAGCCCATAGATTGAGCGTTGGAGCTTGCATACTTTGTTAGCATTCTTAGGATCGACAAAACCTTCCGGCTGCATCATATACAACTCTTCCTTAAGGAAGCCGTTAAGGAATGCCGTTTTGACGTCCATCTGCCATATCTCATAATCATAGTATGCGGCAATTGCTAACATGATTCGGACGGACTTCAGCTTCGCTACGGGTGAGAAAGTCTCATCGTAGTCAACCCCTTGAACTTGTCGATAACCCTTAGCGACAAGTCGAGCTTTGTAGATGGTCACATTACCATCTGCGTCCGTCTTCTTCTTAAAGATCCATTTGTTTTCTATGGCTCGCCGCTCATCGGGCAAGTCAGTCAAAGTCCATACTTTGTTTTCATACATGGATTCTATCTCGGATTTCATGGCTTCTAGCCATTTGTCGGAATCCGGGCCCGCCGTCGCTTCTTCATAGTTCGAAGGTCCACCGTTGTCTAACAACATGATTTCAAGGACAGGGTTGCCGTACCACTCTGGTGCGGAACGTGTCCTTGTGGACCTACGAAGTTCAGTGGCAACTTGATCCGAAGCTTCATGATCATCATCATTAACTTCCTCCCCCGTCGGTGTAGGCACCACAGGAACATTTTCCCGCGCTGCGCTATTTTCCGACTCGGAAGGGGTGACTATCACCTCATCAAGTTCCACTTTCCTCCCACTCAATTCTTTCGAGAGAAACTCCTTCTCTAGAAAGGACCCGTTCTTGGCAACGAAGATCTTGCCTTCGGATCTGAGGTAGAAGGTGTACCCAATAGTTTCCTTAGGGTATCCTATGAAGACGCATTTTTCCGATTTGGGTTCGAGCTTTTCAGGTTGAAGTTTCTTGACATAAGCATCGCATCCCCAAACTTTTAGAAACGACAGCTTAGGTTTCTTCCCAAACCATAATTCATACGGTGTCGCCTCAACGGATTTAGACGGTGCCCTATTTAAAGTGAATGCGGCAGTCTCTAAAGCATAACCCCAAAATGAGAGCGGTAAATCGGTAAGAGACATCATAGATCGCACCATATCTAATAGAGTGCGATTACGACGTTCGGACACACCATTTCTCTGAGGTGTTCCAGGCGGCGTGAGTTGTGAAACTATTCCACATTTCCTTAAGTGTGTACCAAATTCGTGACTTAAATATTCTCCACCACGATCTGATCGTAAGAATTTTATTTTCCTGTCACGTTGATTCTCAACCTCACTCTGAAATTCCTTGAACTTTTCAAAGGTTTCAGACTTGTGTTTCATTAGGTAGACATACCCATATCTACTTAAATCATCAGTGAGAGTGAGAACATAACGATATCCTCCGCGAGCCTCAACACTCATTGGACCGCACACATCGGTATGTATGATTTCCAATAAGTTGGTTGCTCGCTCCATTGTTCCGGAGAACGGAGTCTTGGTCATCTTACCCATGAGGCATGGTTCGCACGTGTCAAATGATTCGTAATCAAGAGACTCCAAAAGTCCATCTGCATGGAGCTTCTTCATGCGCTTGACACCAATGTGACCAAGGCGGCAGTGCCACAAGTATGTGGGACTATCGTTATCAACTTTACATCTTTGGTATTCACACTATGAACATGTGTAGCATCACGTTCGAGATTCATCAAGAATAAACCATTGACCAGCGGGGCATGACCATAAAACATATCTCTCAAATAAATAGAACAACCATTATTCTCAGATTTAAATGAGTAGCCATCTCGAATTAAACGAGATCCAGATACAATGTTCATGCTCAAAGCTGGCACTAAATAACAATTATTGAGGTTTATAACTAATCCCGTGGGTAGATGCAGAGGTAGCGTGCCGACGGCGATCACATCGACCTTGGAACCATTCCCGACGCGCATCGTCACCTCGTCTTTTGCCAGTCTCCGTTTATTCCGTAGTTCCTGATTTGAGTTACAAATATGAGCAACCGCACCGGTATCAAATACCCAGGAGCTACTACGAGTACTGGTAAGGTACACATCAATTACTTGTATATCACATATACCTTGGGTGTTGCCGGCCTTCTTCTTGTCCGCTAAATATTTGGGGCAGTTCCGCTTCCAGTGACCACTTCCCTTGCAATAAAAGCACTCAGTCTCGGGCTTGGGTCCATTCTTTGACTTCTTCCCGGTAACTGGCTTACCGGGCGTGGCAACCGCCTTGCCGTCCTTCTTGAAGTTCTTCTTACCCTTGCCCTTCTTGAACTTAGTGGTTTTATTCACCATCAACACTTGATGTTCTTTTCTGATCTCTACCTCAGCTGATTTCAGCATTGAATACACCTCGGGAATGGTCTTTTCCATCCCCTGCATATTGTTGTTCATCACAAAGCTCTTGTAGCTTGGTGGAAGCGACTGGAGGATTCTGTCAATGACCGCGTCATCCGGGAGATTAACTCCCAGCTGAGACAAGCGGTTGTGCAACCCAGACATTCTGAGTATGTGCTCACTAACAGAACTGTTCTCCTCCATTTTACAGCTGAAGAACTTGTCGGAGACATCATATCTCTCGACCCGGGCATGAGCTTGAAAAACCAGTTTCAGCTCCTCGAACATCTCATATGCTCCATGTTTCTCAAAACGCTTTTGGAGACCCGGTTCTAAGCTGTAAAGCATGCCGCACTGAACGAGGGAGTAATCATCAGCACGCTGCTGCCAAGCGTTCATAACGTCTTGGTTCTCAGGGATTGGTGCTTCACCTAGCGGTGCTTCTAAGACATAATCTTTCTTGGCTGCTATGAGGATGATCCTCAGGTTCCGGACCCAGTCCGTATAGTTGCTGCCATCATCTTTCAGCTTGGTTTTCTCTAGGAACGCATTGAAATTGAGGACAACGTGGGCCATTTGATCTACAATACATAGTGTAAAGATTTTTTAGACTAAGTTCATGATAATTAAGTTCATATAATCAAATTATTTAATGAACTCCCACTCAGATAGACATCCCTCTAGTTATCTAAGTGAAACATGATCCGAACTCAACTAGGCCGTGTCCGATCATCACGTGAGACGGACTAGTCAAGATCGGTGAACATCTCCATGTTGATCGTATCTTCTATACGACTCATGCTCGACCTTTCGGTCCTCCGTGTTCCGAGGCCATGTCTGTACATGCTAGGCTCGTCAAGTCAACCTAAGTGTATTGCGTGTGTTCCGAGGCCATGTCTGTACATGCTAGGCTCGTCAACACCCGTTGTATTCGAACGTTAGGATCTATCACACCCGATCATCACGTGGTGCTTCGAAACAACGAACCTTCGCAACGGTGCACAGTTAGGGTGAACACTTTCTTGAAATTATTATAAGGGATCATCTTACTTACTACCGTCGTTCTAAGCAAATAAGATGCAAAAACATGATAAACATCACATGCAATCATATAGTGACATGATATGGCCAATATCATCATGCTCCTTTGATCTCCATCTTCGGGGTACCATGATCATCTTCTTCACCGGCATGACACCATGATCTCCATCATCATGATCTCCATCATTGTGTCTTCATGAAGTCGTCACGCCAATGATTACTTCTACTTGTATGGCTAACGCGTTTAGCAACAAAGTAAAGTAAATTACATGGCGTTATTCAATGACACGCAGGTCATGCAAAATAATAAAGACAACTCCTATGGCTCCTGCCGGTTGTCATACTCATCGACATGCAAGTCGTGATTCCTATTACAAGAATATGATCAATCTCATACATCACATATATCATTCATCACATCTTCTGGCCATATCATATCACATATATCACTTGCTGCAAAAACAAGTTAGACGTCCTCTAATTGTTGTTGCAAGTTTTACGTGGTTTGTAGGTTTCTAACAAGAACGTTTTCTTACCTACGTATGACCACAACGTGATTTGCCAATTTCTATTTACCCTTCATAAGGACCCTTTTCATCGAATCCGTTCCGACTAAAGTAGGAGAGACAGACACCCGCTAGCCACCTTATGCAACTAGTGCATGTCAATCGGTGGAACCTGTCTCACGTAAGCGTACGTGTAAGGTCGGTCCGGGCCACTTCATCCTACAATGCCGCTGAAACAAGAAACGACTAGTAGCGGCAAGAAGAATTGGCAACATCAACGCCCACAACTTCTTTGTGTTCTACTCGTGCATAGTAACTACGCATAGGCCTGGCTCATGATGCCGCTGTTGGGAATCGTAGCATAATTTAAAATTTTCCTACGCTCACCAAGATGCATCTATGGAGTCTACTAGCAACGAGGGGAAAGGAGTGGATCTACATACCCTTGTAGATCGCGAGCGGAAGCGTTCCAATGAACGTGGATGACGGAGTCGTACTCGCCGTGATCCAAATCACCGATGACCGAGTGCCGAACGGACGGCACCTCCGCGTTCAACACACGTACGGTGCAGCAACGTCTCCTCCTTCTTGATCCAGCAAGGGGGAAGGAGAGGTTGATGGAGATCCAACAGCACGACGGCGTGGTGGTGGATGTAGCGGGTCTCCGGCAGGGCTTCGCCGAGCTTCTGCGAGAGAGAGAGAGAGGTGTTGCAGGGGAGGAGGGAGGCGCCCAAGGCTTAGATCTTGCTGCCCTCCCTTCCCCCCACTATATATAGGGCCAAGGGAGAGGGGGGGCGCAGCCTTGCCCCTTCCTTCAAGGAAGGGTGCGGCCAGGGGGGAGTCCTTCCCCCCCAAGGCACCTCGGAGGTGCCTTCCCCCTTTAGGACTCTCCCTTCTTTCTTATCTCTTGCGCATGGGCCTCTTGGGGCTGGTGCCCTTGGCCCATAAGGGCCAAGGCGCACCCCTTACAGCCCATGTGGGCCCCCGGGGCTGGTGGACCCCCTTGGTGGACCCCCGGACCCCTTTCGGCACTCCCGGTACAATACCGATAAAGCGCGAAACTTTTCCGGCGACCAAAATAAGACTTCCCATATATAAATCTTTACCTCCGGACCATTCCGGAACCTCTCGTGACGTCCGGGATCTCATCCGGGACTCCGAACAACTTTCGGGTTTCCGCATACATATATCTCTACAACCCTAGCGTCACCGGACCTTAAGTGTGTAGACCCTACGGGTTCGGGAGACATGCAGACATGACCGAGACGCCTCTCCGGTCAATAACCAACAGCGGGATCTGGATACCCATGTTGGCTCCCACACGTTCCACGATGATATCATCGGATGAACCACGGTGTCGAGGATTCAATCAATCCGTATGCAATTCCCTTTGTCAATCGGTATGTTACTTGCCCGAGATTCGATCGTCGGTATCCCAATACCTTGTTCAATCTCGTTACCGGCAAGTCTCTTTACTCGTACCGCAATGCATGATCCCGTGACTAACGCCTTAGTCATATTGAGCTCATTATGATGATGCATTACCGAGTGGGCCCAGAGATACCTCTCCGTCACACGGAGTGACAAATCCCAGTCTCGATCCGTGCCAACCCAACAGACACTTTCGGAGATACCTGTAATGCACCTTTATAGTCACCCAGTTACGTTGTGACGTTTGGCACACCCAAAGCACTCCTACGGTATCCGGGAGTTGCACGATCTCATGGTCCAAGGAAAAGATACTTGACATTGGAAAAGCTCTAGCAAACGAAACTACACGATCTTTTATGCTATGCTTAGGATTGGGTCTTGTCCATCACATCATTCTCCTAATGATGTGATCCCGTTATCAATGACATCCAATGTCCATAGTCAGGAAACCATGACTATCTGTTGATCAACGAGCTAGTCAACTAGAGGCTTACTAGGGACAGGTTGTGGTCTATGTATTCACACATGTATCACGATTTCCGGACAATACAATTATAGCATGAATAATAGACAATTACCATGAACAAAGAAATATAATAATAACCATTTATTATTGCCTCTAGGGCATATTTCCAACACGTTGGTGCTGCTACAACCTAGGTACATGCAGATATACTAAAAACCAACTGATTGGAGTGTAAACTCGAAAGGAATCCAAGCTAGGCAGATGCACCATGAGAATTCCAAACAAACACTGCAAAAAATATGCATTCGGTAAACAACAGAGGTCCCTGTAATATAAGTTAAAGAAAGAATTTAGCATACACAAAAATAAATCTAAACAGGGATAGGATAAATTATAGCATCCGAATACAAGAACAAACTTGACAATTTAAAAGAGAGAGAGACCTTCTCCATGCGAGAAATGAACTCGCTAACATGCATACTAAGATATTGGTTTGACCAGAACTGCAACATAGAACGGAAAGAAAAATACATAAGTGAGAAGTGCATATCACGCCATGATGCACATCAAGAGGTAGAGAGGAAGTGCAAAGATTAACAAAGTGTCCAAAGCCAAAGATGATCAATAGTATTGATGATAACCCATAAACATGTATTAGGCAATATAGTTCTAAACCGCAGCACCAACGTAGCTGTAGTAGTGAATAGCATGCATAGATGTGCAGGCATAGATGTGTTTGCAAAAGAAAAGTAGAGTATCGAGAAGAAGAGGGGTTTTACATATTTTCAACATACCCACACATGTAATTAGATGCTTCTTGATTAACCAAATAAACACACAATTTAGAAGGTATAGGAGGTGTACAATCATGTACATGTATAAGTGGTATTCTTTAGCCTCAACAATAAAAAAATACAACATTATGCAGCAGTACTAATCTTTAAAGGAAAAGAGCAAACCGAGTTCGCAGAAAGTGTGGATTCCAATTACTAACCTCACCGTGGGGACGTAAACTCTGGGGATTCCAAAATCATTCAGCAATTTTGTCCCATAGACCTAGAAGCAAAGATGAATAAGAATTCTTAGTGGGCAGTGACCTTGAATCTAGCACAATCTATATAGGCCACCACCAGATCAGAAAGGGGGAACACCTATTGGTATAGAAGGCTTATACCCAAATCTCAAATGGTTGCATACCTCATCAGCAAACTCTAAAAGGTGCATACTGCAGTCAAGCTTAGTAAGTGACACCAGAGACCACACCATGAAAAGCTGCAATAACTTGCAATTTTGTAGGATCAAGAATCATACTGGATTAAAAAAAAGAGGAGTTGGTATATGTTCAACAACCAGAGAATCTGAAAATGAATAAACCATCTATAAGTTAATTAGTGATGTATATGCAAGCAAGGAATTAATTTGTAGATAATGGAATTGTATACCTCCAAAATTCATACAAAATGTCCCAGGTGGCACACGGAGCCCCGAAGACCTGTAGCGGCAGTCACCCGGTAAATCATCTTCCGTTGGCCTGAAGCCTGCCCCATACAAAAGATCGGACCAACCTATAATTCAGTGTGTAAGATACTAAAAAAGATAAGGGAAATACTGGGGGAAGATGTTAAGTTATGTACAAATTCATTCAATGAATTAGTACTGTGTCGACCACAAAGTCTACGTGATCCGAAGGATTGCTTTGGCTGCGTTGTTCAGATTATCATAAGAGGGATGTTTGACAAGTGGCGGATACAGGGATTTAGTGCTAATTTTTCCATGAACCGAGCAAAATTAATGGTTATTTGTTGTTAAAAGTCAGCACTCGGCCCCACTGAGGACTCCCTAGATGGCCAAGTTACACCCCTCTCTCGCCGTGGCCGCTGCGGAGTAGTCTCCTGGTCGGCGGCAAAGATGCCGAGGTAAGCCAACTGCCAGCCAACCGCATTTGCATAGTACATCCATGCCCTCTTTGTGCTGTTCGTTGGACGTGGGTGATAATATGAAATTACTGAATCTGAACCGAACTAAAGCCTAATCTGTTCTCTGAATCCACGAGCTCGACATTTAATTAAGCATCCCCCAAAGCATTGGCATCTTGAGCTTCAATTACCAGTGCTAGCCAAGGGAAATTATTTGATTTGATGTTGCTGCCAGTGACAAAACCAAAAACATGTCCTATGGCCACCTTGTGGTCAGATGGTGCTACCTCAGGAAAGGCACAAATATCAACAGAAAGAACCTATCAATCTTATTTATCTACCACTGTCGGGACACTATTGAAAGAAATGATGAACATATTTGTATTTCTTAGCGACCGCCGACCCTGAGGCCTGAACCATGAACCGAATTCGGCATCTTGAGTTGATCATTCTGTATACCTTCATCAGCTGCCATTACCAACTATAATCAGTGACTATCAGCAAGGACCCCAAATTGCCTATTTAATACTGACATTCTCATGGTGAGTGGAGACAGGCATTACAACATACATAATGGAGGTTATATACGCCACTATGTTCGATCCAGGGCATGTTTCTGCAGGTTACATAAGTCTAAACAGTATTAATATTACGTTCTGCCAACCCTAATTCAACATTTGGTCTTAATGCTACTAATTAAACAAATCCAGCTCCTTTGCACAAGTATGTTTTGAGTGATATAAGCTTGTTCAGTGACCAACTTGTATTTAACTTCAGGTTGAGGAAACCACATGCATATAAGAATAATGGATGCCAGCATGAGAGTAAGATGTAAAACATGAATGAGCGAATATATAGAGAATGCATTTGCATATCCTGTGGTGTACTTATTACCTGCCGAGCCTCTGAGGTTAGAAACTATCAATTGTGCAAACATAAGGCAGGATTTTGGTAATATCCACAGGATCTGAAATGAATGTGACCTCAACACCAAAAGAAGGAACTCCCCGGTGCTTAATGCCAGACTGTAAAGCCAACTATTTGTACACCACGTCTTCTTCTTCCAATGTCTCGATGTGTTTGCTGACAAAACTGAAGAGAGAAATAAAATATTACTATAAAAGTAAAATGTTTTATAAGGAGTACAATGCGTATAGTTAATCTAGCCTGAAATTAATTTCTAATCACACTTATTAGGTGAGGAAATAAAATTTCATAGCGACCTAAACTGAAGATATGGTTGTGACTGCATAGATCTAAACTAAATCACGACATGATTTTTTTTAACAAAGCACAAACAAAAAATATATTAGCGTATAATATCACAAAACCTCAAATTTATTCACTCCAGCGAGTGACTATGTGAACATATCGGTGTCCTGGTTAAAATGGAATTACAAAATAGGGGAGGCAAGTACCTAATAATGGATTCCAATCAAATAGGGAAAATAAAAAAGAATTACCAGATTGTTGATATATCATATAAACATAGCATTTTGCGACATAACAATTATAAGAGCAGTAATATCTGAAGATAATGGGATAAAGTGGATGTTCGGCTGCTGCAGTTTTTCAAAACTATACACATGAAGAGCCAACAAAACAGTAATGATATTCTAAAGCAAAGAAGGTAATGATCAGAATGGTCCGTCCCATGGTGGAAAGAAAAGGACACATTACTTACAACCATATGTACATAAATATTCTCCTAAAATGCATGAATAATCAAAGCAAGAATACTGATCTATCAAGCACAACATATTTAAACGTACCATTCATCTACTGTATCAAGGAAACTGTCGCGAAAAACATGTAGGAAGGAGGCAAGTAAATCATTTAAGAAAAGAGTGTATGATCTCACCTTTGACAAAAAATCAAGATCAAAGGTTTATCCACGCTGCAAGACGGCACGCACCACAGACAGGGTACACAAAGTAAAAACTGATTATCATGCATGGACCTGAAGAGCACTAAAACCGAGAACCTTAATTTAAGCACCAAGGGGTGACTGCTAGAACAAAATTTTAAGCGCATAATAAATAACTATATGAATAGAAAGCTTTGCTGAAATCTTCTCACAAAGCACGAATAGAGAGATCGGATGAAATCTACATCGCCTCAAAAACATAGATAATTCGACTCTATTCGTGGGTCGTCTCAATATCTACGAAGTGGACATATTTTACTAAATTTCAACTATATGATTAAATTATCAGGCAATCTTTGTAAAACAATGGCATACGTTTTCAAAACCATATATCCAAACACAAGAAGTTAATAAGAGAAACTGACCTATTTCTATGCTAAGGTTGAAAGGTAAAACAAAAGGGCCATGCAAGAACACAAATCAAAGTTGATCTGGGTACTTACCTCCAGCTAAAATACATTTATTCTCCATTACCTAAAGAGGCATGCATAATCTCATGACTAAGATGGTGAAGAAAAATAACAGCCCGAGCATACAAGTGAGAAGTTGATCCAACTGTTTACCTGTAATAGTATGGAACAACAAATACGGTGATGATTACCTCTATCTAAAATATTCGACATTAAGATAAGTGATAACAGTGTGGAACACAAAATCTGAAGGATACACATACATAGAAACTGCTAGATGATGAACGATTTCACATTAGTTCATCCCAAGAACACCTAGAAAGTATGGATTTTTTTAGGTGCCTTGTAGTCGTAGATCGTCCTGACCGATCTTCGTGTAGAGCTCACACATCCACCTCGAGACTTGATTCAGTTGTAAAAGAAACTGAATCAAATGGAAGGAAAGAACTGGATGGGGTAAAGAGATGGTACCTGTGACTATCAACGTTGGCGAGGCTGCAGAGGTGCAGACACTGGGCTGCTCTCATCAGGCCACCCAAACCCTATCCATGAAAATATATAAAGCGTCGGAGAATGCGGCTGCTAGACTCACTTGTTGATATAGAGTACTGAGGGCATATTGGAAGAAGCACAAGCTTCATAATCATATCCTTCTTAATCTATCATCAACCAAAATAGTAGTGAATCAAACATCATCAGTTAAAAGGTTGGAATGGATTAGATAAAAACAAAAGTACAAAAGAATAATCCGTGAAAATGGAATACATGTTGCAAAATAGTGAAGTTCATGTGAAGAAATATATACATTCCCGTGTTGCTTTCCCTCCTCACCGGCCTGCTCTTTCCGCTGCCACCGGCATCCTCCCGCTATCTTGCAACTCACCATATCGAACAGGTTGAGGGTCACATACTAACATGGTAGGAACACGACATGAACAAGAAGAACACGAGTCTGGACGAAATACACCTACTCATTGTCACCTGAGTCCCCGCGTATTGTGCCAGAGATAAAGTCCACAAAAGAAAGTTCACCTTGTTATTCACTCTTCATCAACATGCTTCCTGGTATGCACATATCTTTTTCAGAAAAAACAGAAAATTGAGATATCAAAATAAGGTTATCAAATAACCGATGAAATCAAAAGGCAAAAGCTGGGAGTAAGAAGATGGGTGCCCAAGATAAAAGTTCACCTTGTTCTTCACTCTTCCACAACATCCTTCCTCTTCTCTTCTTAGTTTGATCTATACACCTTTTTCAGAAAAAGGAAAATTTGATAAATCAAAATAAGATTACCAAATAACCGATGAATCAAAAGGCAAAAGCTGGGAGGAAGATGGGCGCCAAAGATGTGCAACCTAAACTGGGGTTGAGGGATGAATTCGGAACCAGCGGTGGGTAGTGAATAACGGCTCCACACCACCTTGACGCGAGCGCCGCTGCAGCTCCAGGCTTGTTGCGGCTTCCCACATGTCCGTCATGCTCACCCTCCCCCAATCCTCCATATGCATCAGAGAAACCACGCCGCCCCTTAACTACATGGCTGCGACCTGCGCCTGATCTGAAACCACCATGCACGGCAACGCCGCATCGATAACGTGGGGAGGCACTGCCTTGCGGGGACGGGAGAAAGAGGTAGGAAGATGGTCGACGATGCGGCTGGAGGAGAGGCAGCTAGAAGAGGAGAGAAACCAATGGGAGGAGGAGCGGTATGGCAGCGGCGGTGGCGGAGCGCACGGGCGGAGATGGAGCGAGGCGTGAGGCTCATGGTGGAACGGGATTGGGGGCTAGGTTTTGACCGCACGCCCTGCAGCCCACGATCGCTGCGGTCCACCCCTCTTTTCCAGGCGAACCAACGCACACACACTCAATGTGACTGCAACAGCAGGCCTGTGCGGGAGTCTGGCCCAGCTGTCATCCACTGTAACTGAAGCACACAGCGTACAGAAAAACGAACACCCGGATGTTTACCAGGGAGTACACTGTCAGTGGACAACAAGGCATATCGTGCGAGACAGATGAGTTTGAAATTGCAATGCCGCTCACTATGTGGGTAGCATAACATGATTTATATGTTCGATGTCAAAACGAGTGTAAAACAATTCCCTATTAAATAAAACTCTCGTTTGACCCACAAAAAAAGAGAATAAAAAATCTAAAAGTTTATGCGGAGAGTATGGCTGTTGGTTGTGACACGAAAATATCCATTGAGGCTAGCCCTCACATGCTCCCAGTTTAGAAAATTCAAGTTTGAACATTTCATGGAGTTTGGACGGCCACCAAGGGCAACAAAAGGGTGGGGTGCGGAGGCATTGAGGCGCCGGCGAGTCGAAAGAGCCGGAAGGAGCGCAGCTCCCAGGGCACGTAGCTGTGGGGCCATCTCCGCACAAGCGCCGCTTGATGCGTTGGGAGCGCCCAGTAGCTCGAGACGCCCCTACCGACGGAGCCATGGTGTCCTACTGGACCAAGTCGGCGCCACACACACACAAGGTGGGGGCAGCCACCACAACCAACTAGATCGGTCCAGCTGGGTTATGGTCGGCAATCTGTAGTGCATGGTGGCAGAGTAGGCAAGGTTTCATGGGGCAGCGGCCAGAGTCAGCCCATAGGCCGGGCAAAAGGTGCAACCATCCCCTGCCTCAAGAAGGGAGGGGCCCAACTAAAACTTATACTATAAACACTATACAAGTATACAGAATATCTAAAAGATTATCAGATGCATAAAATAGAGCCTCAATTTGGAGAGCCTCAATTTGCAGAAGTGTAAACTCACACCACATACTAATAAGTTATACCATGCAGAGGCAAACCAACCCGGCCGGCGAAGTTGAGTTCAAATACACTAGTCTCTCTTTAGGGTGGATGCCTTAGTATCATAATGAAAGTTATGATAACTAAATTTCAATGTTTAAACCAATGGACAAATTTTAATTTGAAAAACTTGTAGGACATCTCATTTGCACCAAATCAAACCGAGTGAATGTAGACAAGAATTTTTGGTAATCGAATCATACGCAAAAGTACAATCAACAACATTTTTTGTTTCTTCGATGATTCTTTTATTGAATCCAACTTGCAAGTCACATTTTTATACCCTAGAAGTTTCCATGAATATGACTGCCTAATATACACTATAAATCATGATTAAAATATTTGTTGGCATGTATATGATTTAGAAATATCTACCATGATATTAAATAAAATTAAAAGATTCATGTACACACACATAGATATGCAAATGGGTATACAATATATCGTTTATGCAATATCAGAAAATAAATTTGAAATATCGTTCTAACAAGAAGTAAGAAATTTGGTACATCATACAATTTTAGTTTTGTAGAATCAAAATTTTCGGTGATATACATTACAACTGTATATCAATGAATAATATAACTATTATTTGGAAACATTGTTATGTGGTTAAGTAATAAAAAATTATATTAATTACAAGTGTAGTATGTTACACTTAGTTTAAAATAAGTATAAATGTTTAGTATAAATTTGTTTTTGGCTTTACATAGCCCTTTGCCGAAAAATGCTTTGGACCAATTTTGGCAGCGGCTGAGGGTGGGAGGAGGCGCACGTCCCTGGCGGCATGCTGACATACGGGCATCGACACCTGGCAAAGAGAAATACAGAGACCTCTCTTCATATCATACAAAAACTAGTACTAGTGCTAGTAGTTACTAGTAGTACTAGTAGCAGAATTGCTGAGAGGGAAAGGGTTCATTTGCAAAGTTGGCACAGCGCAGCGCAGCGCAGGTGAAGACAAATTGACGGTCTCGCATGTCAGTTAGACAGACTCTAGCCTAGCCTAGCGCAGCGCGGGGGAAAGGGAAACCGGGACGGGAAGGGCTCGCACGTTAGCCAGACCGACTTATTGACACGACTCGTGTGGAGGCCCACAAACGGAAATGGGAGCGGGAGCGGGCGCACGTCTGGCTGGGCCCACACGTGAGCCATAGCTGGCAGGGCAGACTCTGAACCGACCTAGTCAGCCGAGGTGAAGTTTGGCGGAACCGTCACGCTCCATGTCCCCACCCATCCACCTCCGCCCCCCCTCCCCGATCCGGATCCGGATCGCCACCCACCTCCGCCCCAGATCCCCACCCACCGTATCCAGATCCGCCTCCGCCGATGCTGCACCTGCCGACCATGACAGCTGCCATGCGCACCTTCCCCTCCCATCCCACCGTCCACGCCATGGTTGACATGCTCCGCCTATGGAACGAGACTCGGAAGCTGCCCCCGTGGGTCGACAAGGCCGACCCGTACTCCCTCCACCCCGACGTTCTCACCATCGCTACGTCAAGGCCACTGCCAGGGACGGCCGCGTGGCGTGGCATGGTATCACCTCCACAGGCTCCATCCCCTCGAGACTAACGCGTCCAGGAGCTCCTGCACCTGCGGTGGTGGCACCTGGTAGGGCGATCGGGCCAAGCCAGTCCTCAGGATCAACGATACCAAGGTGCGTCAACAAATCGGGTGGCAAAATGCACTTTCATTCGGCATCAAGGGCGCCGATAGAAGGTTCCGGAGGCAGGGCTGGAACAAGGTGGAAGTGCACCTCGACCATGACAAGCGGCAGGTTATCTCTCGGATCTACCCTTCTCCTAGGATATATCCTGAGCCAGAGGCAGCAGCACCAGTAGCAGTCCTGCCAGAGGAGGAAGCACCAGCAGTGCAAGAGGAAGTCGCTGCTGCCACGCTGACCTAGGAAATGTTCTACAGGAACCATAGCATCTACCCTCTGCATTGTTTTACCCTTAGATTTAGGGAGGTTAAACCATATCCCTCCAGTGTCTGATTGTGCTATAAATACTTCATCATTTTTTGCAACTACATGCTTTATGCTTGTCTTTTTCAATGAAATCTGGGTGATGTTTTGTAGACTGGCACAATGAAACTTGGGAAAGATGCAGTTGTGCTTACTGAAAGTTCAACTTTCAAGCCAGTGTCCTTTTTGTCCCATTCTTTTATAATGAAAAAAATATGTAAGCATGGTTCTAATTTTTTCATTGCTTGCCTACTATCTATAATACTTTGATTTGCTGCAGAATCTTGAATTCATGTGGTGACTTATCGCCAGGAAGGAAAATACACGGAAGTTGATTTGAGTGCCCAGTCTGAAGCTACTGCAGAATGTATTTCATTGGAAAAGTGCTAGTTTCCTTTGGTGAAAAGGGAACTGAACCACAGTTTTTGTATATTGAATTTAGTTAGGTGGGGTCTCTGATGGAAACAGGGACCCCTTGGACTGGAACTCAGGGAGGACCGATGGAAACCCCACTGACTAAGGTCATGGAGATATATTATAACGTCAAGAAGTCAGATCACATCCAGGACAAACAAGTAAACCTGTTTGTGTTGTACTTTTTCTTTTGACACAAGAGAAAAACTTCTAGGTTCAGTATGAAAGAAAAATGAATTTATATTTATATCTTTATTTTGGGGTTTGATGATCTTGTAGTGACATAGCCTTCGCACATTCCAAGCAAACCCATCTCTAGGTGTTATTATACAGACTCCGAGTATGTTAAAACGTGCCTTCAGTTAAGTACAAAAAGGTTTAACCATTAAGTGCTATGTTTTTGGGCAAACATGCACTTTATGCTAGTATAACTTCATTTTAATTGCCAATGCTGGAGTAAGGGTTGAGCTGTTAGACTTTTAGGCTTCATTGTTTGCTAGGAGATCAACTAATAAGTTTTCCCTGCACAAAAACAATGCCCGGGAACCAACTAATTTTCCTTTCTTGTCCAAGTGACAATACAAATAGAAATACACTAATAATTTATGGATTTGTGAGGCCTTCTGCACTTAAGTTTGGAATTGCTAACTTGTAATCCCTCCGTTCTTAAATATAAGTCTTTTTAGACATTTCAAATGGACTACAACATACGGATGTATATAGACATATTTTGGAGTGTATGTTCACTCATTTTGCTCCATATGTAGTCACTTGTTGGAATCTCTAAAAAGACTTATATTTGGGAACGGGCGGAGTAGTTGGGTGTACATGCATCTTTGAGAGCCTTACATTTAGGTTTTGAATGGGTAACTGGAAGTTAACTGTACATGTTCAGAGCCTTCTTAGCTTTTTTTTAACCAAGTTGACAAGACGTATAGATATGGGTGGGACATATGCACCTTCTCTCTGCAAAATATACGTACTTTACTAAGGAAAATACATATTTTACATGCATATAATCAATCATGCTTGTAGGGATGTAGCAGTGGGGTAAGGGATCGGGGTTGCTCTTCAATCATTACTTTGGTAATGATCGGGAACCAAATGTTTATTATCCAAGAATTTAAGTTATCATGGTGTTACCTTTTAAGGTTTCCCTGTACAATTCCCGAACATTATGGTCACTGTATTTAAAAAGTGTTACTCACTCTACAACTTTCTTCATCTAGGGGAAAAGAGATGGGCGCTGCAAGCCTGATCATGAATGGGTTCAGTGTTATGACTGTCGTAACTGGAGAGTGGTGTCTGCCAGCTTTGACACGGAGTCTATACCAGATCAATGATTTGTATCAGGCAATCATGCTCAACTCTATCATACATGATAAGCTTAGTCTAGTGATTTTATAATTACTAGTAACTGCATACATGCAATGCACGTTAATATTAGGCAGTGTCTTAATTGCATGCGGATATTAGGTATGATATTACTTGTGTTAATTATGTGATTATTGGTGTTATATTTGGTATGAGTAGCAAAGTGCCAATGCGTTGCAATAGATCTAACATAGACTAATACACGTTCACAAACTTGAAAGAAAATCACCCTCTTTTTGGTATATATATCACCAAGTATGTTAGGTTTTGCGCAAAATTTATTCCTCATATCTGTTTGGGCGAGATGGGGGATAGGCGGGAATAATCTGGAGAGACTTAAGTGGTTTTCTGCAAATGTAGAGCAGAGTGGCAGGGGTCATTCTGCAAAAATATCACAGCTTGCCTTGCATGCGATAGATGGAGATCGGATGGTGAGAAATGGCGGATGGCATACACACCATCATCGCCAACCCGGTCTTTTATAAGGTTACAGATTAGAGATATCAATTGCACACTAAACACGTTGAGCGCTCGCCATTGGAGTAGTTTAGGTCCTTGGATTGACCTGGTTGATGGCCGAGATCTGTTGGATCTGCCTCTTTGGGTGTTTGTTATATTTGTATAGATGTATAGATGAAGGATTTATTTTGAGTGTCCTCCCATCATACCGGGGCAAATTTTGAGTCTGAATTGCAACATATAGATTGATTGTTCAAAACACACACACACACACACACACACATTTTTTATCTACAAGCAATGGTGATTACCCCATATTTCCTCGGCCTCTGCGTGTCCCACCTTGGCAACGAGCCAAACAGGCGCGTGAGAGTCGCTTGGGTGGTTCTAAACCCACGTTAGCAAGTCATTAGGATAATTAATGGTGCTAAGTTTTAGGACCAGCAAGTACTCTAGATAGCCTTCTTGCTCTCGCTATCTATGATTCTTCATCTTACGGTAATTACATTGTTGATGTGTTCCGAGTTAACTTCCCTAAAATTTCCCATATTAATTTTCGAGATTTGGTCAGCGGATCTATAAATGTTTTTTTTTCTGCTATGAGATTGGTCTAATGAAATCCTCCTGCAGATCTGAAATTAAGGTGTAGAAGCTGCAGACAACCATGTCCGGCAAGGCACAGAAGAAGTTTACATGGCCAGATCTACATTGAGGCAATGCCGCATAACTAATTTCATCATTTCTACAGGATTTATCGGTTCATTGTTTTCAGAATTAGAAGGTTTTACATTGGGTGATCTGAATTATCTTGTGTGTATGAAAGCAACACTCTCTCGTCATTAGTTGATGAGGTTAAACTGCAGCGCCCCCTCCCAATTCAACATCTAGTTGCTCTTTCCATTTACTGGCCTTATTTTGTCTATGTTTCTCAGCTAGAAGATGAAAATCTCTGGACACTTTTATATTTATGCCTTATCTGAATAGCTTCAGAAATCCTTGACGACGAGATGCATAAATTTGTAGGACGATGATCTAGTTTCTTAATGCAACTGAATGCTACGAGTCAGATATTTTTGAAAAAAAAAATTGTTCTTTTAAGAGAGTAGGTACTAAGTATTAAATTTGTACAACGATCCTCTATTTGCTTGAGCAACTGAATGCAACTGATTATTCTATACCGCAAATTATATAGCATGTCCGGCTTGCTCCGAATGGATTGCTTGCTTCTATGCATGCACATGCCCGTGCCGTCTTCAGTACAATTTTCAGGCACATTCTTGTAGCAGTTGGTTAGTGTCAGCCCAACCCTCCTGGCTTCGACCTTTGCCTTTGCTGTTGTCTGTGCATTTGTGATTTCTAGTGCTCAATGGATAATGCAAATATTTTCTTCCGTTGGAATTATATGTTCTTGCACTTTGTTCGACCAAGCGTCAAGACAGTTTTTAGCATTGGCATTTCTGGCGCTATGCTTTTATCCAGTAATTGGCCTTTTAGATATGCCGAATGTGTATAATTTGGCCAATTTCGTCCTGCATGGCTTTGATGTAATACTTTGGTGTAAATACAAAGGGAATTTATGTTTTACTGCTTTGCTGTAGAATGAGAAATTTATAGTCATCTTTAGCATGGATCTCAGATACCTAAATTTTTTTAAGCTTTTTCTCAAGTGGGCACAGAAAAGTGTGCTTTGCTCATATTCTATATTTAGTGAGGACTAGTTTGTAGTGTTGCTCGTTTTCATGCACTGTATTAGTGATCTTGGTGTCAAAACCAAAAAAAGAACTATTGCTCTTCGGGAGGTTATCTCACCTTTGTAATGATTGAGCTTTCTCCAAAAGTAGATGCCTAAGTTGGAAATCTGTTCAGTTTCCTTTCCTGGTTCTTGCACCTTGATTCCGATTGAAAAGTGAGGGAATCGCGCTGCATGTTTTGGTCTGTCGTTATTGTGATAGTGGTTTCTTGCTGATACCTGCTTTTATGTTTGTATTATGTGTAAACTGTGTGTCTTCTTACGCCCGAGATTATCCAAATCAACATTCTACATTTCGTGTTGGTTTTTGGCAAAGCAGGCACTCTGGATTTTTTTCAAGTTTATATTAAGTATAAATGTTTGGATCACCAAAGTTGTAAAGTTTCAATAGAAGCTTATCAGTTAATTGAATTCTGAATTTAAATGTAATTGTCTTTTCATGGATCATCGGGATTAGTTGGCAGTTTCTTTACATTCTTCATTCATTTATTCGTGATTAGAAGCTTCAGTTCTAAAATTTGAAGTTCGGTAGTAGTAGCTCCTGTGTGCCGGTGTATTAATCTTTTTCAATTGTTTCATGTTTCGGGAGTAAGATATTGGTCTAATAATGCAAATTTCTGCAGAGTTGTGACAGTTTCTAAGCTTTACTCAGTTGCTTCGTGAAGTTAAGTATGAAGCAAGGCTTGAGGATGGGACTTACTGTGTTGAAATATGGTGGTTCTTATTCACTGTGAAAATGGTATGATGCTTTGTCATTTTAGAATATCGGTATTGTGCACTAGCTCTGGAAGGTCATTTTTTTTACATAGAAGCATTCTCTTTTTAGGACATTTAAACCCTCATATCCCCAGCTGTCAAGAATTTCAAGAACAAGATGGACCTTCAGTCGGTGGCTTGGAGAATAGTCAAAGAAATAGGTGATGGTAAGAAGATTTTCCAGGAGGGTAAAGGCTGCGGTCATCCTGTCAATTGTGCAATTGAAATGTGTATTTTTACATGTAGTGAGGATTGCTTCTTTTACATGACAATCATTTGAGATGGGAACTTCCTGGGTTTTTTTTTTTGAACTACATGGCAGTGATCTTGCTCTGCATTGGAAGTTCTGAAACGTTGGGGGATGGTTCCTGTTTGCCATGGACTCATCGTAGTGATGAGGCATTTGAGTTCAAGACCGACGAGGAGCAAGCGATTGAAGGCTTGAGAAAGTAGTGCATAACTTGAAGAGAGTATAGAAGTTTACCTTGAGCAAATGACGTGTCAAAACCTTGTTTAATAGAGTTATAAGTTATGTAATTTGTTACTTGTTCATAGATTAATCTCTATTTTTTTTATTGGCACGTCAGACCCTACTGGTATTGTTCAGTTGGAACATGAGATTATGTTGGTAATTCTAAGAGACCCACATGCGTAGAATCTGTTTTACATGCCCTCTTTGGGGAGGTAATTCAGTTGGTTCTTCAAAAACATGCTGGAATTCATCCCAAAACTGCTAAATAGGCACAGGAACATGTGCAATGACCACTTCAGACTCCACTGCATACAAATAGATCAAGTAAATTGCAAAAAACCACCATATAGAGACCCTAATTTAGAAAACCACCACAATTGGAGATCCCAATTTAGGAAACCACCACCTTTTGGTTTCTTTTTAAAAAACCCTCGCCATTGTGCTAACAGTTTTGCACAAAACGCTGATCGCTCGATTATCAACTGTTGACGACGAATATGGCCGGTTGGTCCCGTTGTCGGTGCTGATGTGGCGCCAAAAATCTGTCGTTGTTTGACTCAAACAGTAAACTGTACATGGGGCCCACCCGTCAGCATCTACACCCCTCTCTCTCTCTCCCAACTTTCTCTGTGGCATTGTATCAAACAGGTCGTGCGCAACCACCCAGAGTTCTTCAACCGGCGTCAAAGGCCACCTGAGCGACGCCGTCGGCGTCCACCCCGCCCCATTCTGCAGCTTCTCCCCGCCGCAAGTGCTACTGCAACTTCCCGTCATCCCGCACGAGCGCACGCCGACACGCCAACCAGGCAAGCACACCACGACGAGCAACCCAGGCAAGTAGCCAAGTAGCATGGCCACCTGATCACACACACAACAGGCACAACACATACTGACATACACACACCAGTGGTGACACCATGCAGCCACCCAGCGAGCTCTGCCGCGCGCGCCATGCTGGCCGGACAGCGCCGCTGCCGTCCTCAAGCACCTAGCGGATGCGCGCTCTCCTAAAAGCAGCTGTTGTCCGGCGTGCGCGACGTCAAGTGCCGTCGATCTGGAAGGTCGGGACTGCAACTACCGGTGCGCAACACGGCTGCTACTGCAACTACGTCCAGGTCATCTCTCGCGGCTGCGACGAAGAAGACGATGCACCAGGACGCCTGCTAGGTGTTTGCTGTTTGGTGATATCCCAAGGAGGCAAAGGAGGGTCAATGTTCCAGTCTAACGGGCGTGACTTTTCCCGTGCCACATCAGCACCGATGACAGGACCCACCGGTCATATTCATCATCATCCAGTGCTAATCGAGCGATTAGTGTTTTCTGAAAAATGTCAGCACAATGGTGACAGTCTTTTGAAAGAAAAAAACCGAAAGTTATTTGTTTTCTGAATTATGGTCCCCAATTGTGATGGTTTTTTGCAATTTACTCAAGCCGATCACATGGGCAGTATCATTGGATCCTTTCAACTGCTACAGCTGCGCACTGGAGATCATCTGAAGATAGCTGAGTTGGTTCTGAACTCCTGTCAGCAAGATCATCTCTCCTTTGTGTGTGAACTGAAGTTGTTTAGCAACCCAGTCAACCCATATCATAACACCCCGGGGACAACACTCTCAAATCAGTCTCAAATTCATGCCCCTGAGACTTCCATTTGCAAGCCGGAATAAAGTAGAGCATGATAATGTTCCCCAGGGATTGTAACCCCACAACCACGGACTCGCTGATAAAACCGTGAGAACTCCTAGAATCGACCAATATCAACATTGCCTGCCCTCCAAGTTTACCTAGCAACAACACAGTATGTGGAGTTCTCTGACCAGTTTTCGCCACTTTGAAAATGGGCATCAGGATGTCTTCGTTAGAATCGATGTCTTGTAGTACTCTATCCCCTTGGCCAGCTTGTAACGGTTCTGAAAGATCCAGGGATTCCTGGCTTTTCATTGATTTAGCAGAGAGCAATGGAGAAAGCAAACATGAGGGGGGTGACCCGTAGGTCAAGGAGTGAAGAGACAAGAAAACAGAGAGAAAAAGGAAAAACTAGGGTTCTCAAAGTTACATATCTCCCGACGTGTCCCCGAACGGGAGCTCTAGGCATGTCGCGCCCGCGGCACGCCACAGGTCGATCGCTCTTCTGATGGAAGCAGCGACCTCAGAGACGGAGGCCACCTTGCCCCTGAAAGTGCAGCCGTTTCTTTCTCTCCAAATTTCCCACAGAGCCAGGAGGATGAGGGACTTGACACCTTTTCTGAATGCTGGGCTGGTGTCGTCGATCATCTTGGTGGCGATCAGTGTGGAGTTTGGCAGCAGCTGCCATCTGGCCGGGTCGACGGCACCACATCCAGTCTACGCCGCCAGCCTCTGCCATACCGCCCTAGCAAAGTCGCATTGCCAGAAGAGGTGCGTCGCCGTTTCCAGGTTTCTGAGACACAGTTGACAAAAGTAACCATTTGGCCACCCTCTCCTTTGTAGTCTGTCGTTGCACCAGATACGTTGCTTGAACAATAACCAGCAGGAGATCTTGATTTTTCCAGGGGCCCAGGTGTTCCAAACTAGCTTGTGCAGAGGTGATTTGATCATGCCAAAGAGTTACATGTTGTAGGCTGACGCCGCAGTGTAGGTTCCTGAAGCTGTAAATTTCCAAGTGATTTCGTCCGGGATCCCTGGCTGCAGCTGCACGGCGGCGAGACGGATGCACCTGGCCAACAGAAGGAAATCATGGAGCAGGGCATCAGTGTTTCCATGGGCAAGGTCGCGGATCCAGGTGCCAGCAGAGAGGGCTTCCTTAACTGATCTGTTTTTCTCCTCGCGTGGGCGTACAGAGCCGGGAAGGAAGCTCGCAGGGTAGTCCCAGCCACGTGCAGTTCCAGAGCCACCTGAGCCTGTGCGCGCGAGAAAACTGCTACAGATCAAGAACGCCGAGGACCCCGTAGTCCGTCGGGGAACAGACTGTGGGCCAGTAGACCTTGCATTTGCCACCGGAGAGTTCCTCGTCGTGAACCCAAAGGAAGCGCCGCTTGCACTTGTCGATATCTTTGAGCATCTTTTTTGGAGCCCGCAGCATCGTAAGAGCGAAGGTAGGCAACGCCGTTAGGACGGAATGGACAAGAACCCTACGGCCTGCTATCAACAGGAGGCGTCCTTACCAAGCCGCCAGTCTGGCTCTTATGCGATCAAGAATGAACGGGAGATGGACCAGGTGGACGCGGGAGATGGTAATGGGGAGGCCTAAGTAGCGCAGCGGGAAGCCGACCACCGGACCGCCAAATCCATGCAGCACGTCTTGAAGATCGATGTCGCCGCAGCTAATCGGTGCTACTAAAGATTTTCCCAGGTTGATGCGGAGCCCCGTGGCCTTCCCGAAGTTATCCAGCAGCAGAAGCAGGTTGTCGATCTCTTGGCGAGAGGGGTTGGCCAAGATCATGGCGTCGTCGACATAGAGGCAAGTTCTAAGAGTCCCTATCCTACCCGGCAGGGGGTGAGCAAGCCCCACTCATCTGCTCTTTCTAAAAGACGATGCAGTGGGTCGATGGCGAGGATGAACAGCAAGGGCGAGAGCAGGTCTCCCTGCTGCAGCCCTCTACGATGATCGATGTCACGTCCAGAGCAGCCGTTTAGGCCGAAGGCCGGAGAAGAGCTAACTAGCAACATCGAAATCCAGTCCCTCCATCTAGCACTAAACCCTAACTTATCTAGGAGTTGGAGCAGATATTCCCAGGAGATGTTGTCGAAAGTCGTGGCTATGTCTAACTTGATGAGCAGGGCGGGTGTTTTGCAACGGTGCAGCGAACGGACGGCATTTTGAACGTATAGGAAGCTATCATGGATGCATTAGATTTCATGAAGGCTGACTGGGCTGGTGAGATTAGCTGATCAACTGCGACAGTCGGAACTGCAGCACCTTTGCAATGAGCTTGGCCACAGAGTGAATTAAGCTTATTGGGCGATAATCTGCAATTGTTTCAGCGCCATCTTTCTTTGGCAGAAGAGCAACCAGTGCCTTGTTTAGAGGTTTGAAATCGCCTGCCAGGTGGTGGAACTGGTGGAAAACCGCAAGTATGTCATGTTTGATTGTCGACCAACAGGCTCTAAAGAACACACCGTTGAAACCGTCAGGGCCCGGAGCTTTTGACCAACGGTTCTGCAGCTCTTCCACTACATAAAGCTGAACTATGGGTCCACATTGAGGTCCCTGACCCCCAACGCTCTCCACATATGAAGCATAGACCCTGAGCTCAACGGTAGTTGCTCAAAGGAGCAACAAATTCGTCTCATCACTCTTGATCATGCCGGGCGCATGGGCAGTTTCCATGATGCGGCAATCCTCGGCTCGGTCTCCATAGACAGGTGGTCGCCCGCTAAAGACCAGGAGTGATGTGCATGTGCTCTGCGACGATGCGGTAGAGTAGTGGTTTTTGTGTTCGTCCGGGTGCACTATTTCCCTTCCTTGACCCATCCATTTGGGGGGTTTTATGTTAGCAAAAACTGTAGTAGTTGCTATTTGGCTTCTGGACTGCTCTCTAGGAGCTGATGTGATGTGGATTATTGATTTCTTTGATAATGGAGCCGGGGAGAGCCTCCCTTTTCTCTAATATGATGTGATATGAATTATTTTGATGAATCCTAGAACTCAGTTTGTTTTGAATTGGCAATGGGGTTGATGTATTTGTAGTACAACTTTGTTAATATGGAAGAAACACTATTGTTTCTTGTGTATGTTGGAACATTATTTCTGTCTTTGAATGTGAGGGTATGTTGTTCGAGCATAGTGGCCGGTACATTGTTTCACTAGTAGAAAAGGGGGCTTTCGTTCGGGCCTGGCCAGCCCATTAGTCCCGGTTCTGCCACGAACCGGGACCAATGGAGGCATTTGTCCCGGTTCGTGAGCCCAGGGGGCCGGCCGGGGCCTCGTGGGCATTGGTCCCGGTTCGTCTGGGCCCATTTGCCCCGGTTCTTGGCACGAACCGCGACCAATGGGCCTCGCTCCTGGCCCACAACCATTGGTCCCGGTTCGTGGCAGGAACCGGGGCAGAAGGATGGCCTTTAGTCCTGGTTCCAGCCACGAACCGGGACAAATGAGTTGCCTATATATACCCCATCGCCGGCGAGCAGAGCACCCCATAGTGCTCTGTTTTTTGCTGGCCGGCGAGGGGGGGGGCATTGGGTGCTCTAGCTCACCTCCTATGCACATGAGGTGTTCGATGAAATGCCCGAGCCACACTAGTTAAGCTTTCTCCTCTCGAAGCTCGACCTCCGAGATTTGTCTAGGTTTAGCGGTCCTCGTCTTCACCGCCGTCGATCGCCCGCGCCGATCTCGTCGCCCGCACCACCGTGGTGAGCCTCTTGTTCTTATCTTCTTTCTGAAAAAAAATCTTACTTTAGATAGATACTTGTCTAATTTTCTTACTTTTGACACACATAATTATATATAATGCATGCAGATGAACCGGCAATGGATGTACGGTGACAGACACACCTCTGAGTACATTAAGGGCGTGCATAATTTTCTCGAGGTGGCTGAGGCAAACAAGCAGAATGATTTTATGTGTTGTCCATGCCCTAATTGTGGGAATACGAGGTCTTACTCTGACAAGAAAATCCTTCACACCCACCTGCATTATAAGGGTTTCATGCCACACTATAATGTTTGGACGAAGCACGGAGAAATAGGGGTTATGATGGAAGACAGCGAAGAAGAGGAGGACGATGACAGCTATGTGCCCCCTGAATACGGTGATGCTGCAACGGGGGAAGCTGAAGATCAAGAGGAAGCTGAAGATCCAGAGGAACCAGACGATGTGCCCGATGATGATCTCCGCCGGGTCATTGTTGATGCAAGGGAAAAGTGCGAAAGTGAAAAGGAGAAGCTGAAGTTCGATCGCATGTTAGAGGATCACAAAAAACGGTTGTACCCCAATTGCGAAGATGGCAACACAAAGCTCAGTACCGTACTGGAATTGCTGCAGTGGAAGGCAGAGAATGTTGTGCCTGACAAAGGATTTGAGAAGCTACTAAAAATATTGAAGAAGAAGCTTCCAAAGGATAACGAATTGCCCGACAGTACGTATGCAGCAAAGAAGGTCGTATGCCCTCTAGGATTGGAGGTGGAGAAGATACATGCATGCCCTAATGACTACATCCTCTACCGCGGTGCGTACAAGGATTTGAACGCATGCCCGGTATGCGGGTGCATTGCGGTATAAGATCAGACGTGATGACCCTGGTGATGTTGAGGGCGAGCCCCGCAGGAAGAGGGTTCCTGCGAAGGTGATGTGGTATGCTTCTATAATACCACGGTTGAAACGACTGTTCAGAAACAAAGAGCATGCCAAGTTGATGCGATGGCACAGTGAGGACCGTAAGAAAGACGGGAAGTTGAGAGCACTCGCTGATGGGTCGCAGTGGAGAAAAATCGAGAGAAAGTTCTGGGCTGAGTTTGCAAGTGACCCAAGGAACGTATGGTTTGCTTTAAGCGTGAATGTCATTAATCCTTTCGGGGAGCAGAGCAGCAATCACAGCACCTGGCCCGTGACTCTATGTATGTATAACCTTCCTCCTTGGATGTGCATGAAGCGGAAGTTCATTATGATGCCAATTCTCATCCAAGGCCCTAAGCAACCCGGCAACGACATTGATGTGTACCTAAGACCATTAGTTGAAGAACTCTTACAGTTGTGGAATGGAACAGGTGTACGTGCGTGGGATGAGCACATGGGGGAAGAATTTGACCTAAAGGCGTTGCTGTTTGTGACCATCAATGATTGGCCCGCTCTCAGTAACCTTTCAGGACAGACAAACAAGGGATACCACGCATGCACGCACTGTTTAGCTGACACCGAAAGTATATACCTGGACAGATGCAGGAAGAATGTGTACCTGGGCCATCGTCGATTTCTCCCGACCAACCATCAATGTTGAAAGAAAGGCAAGCATTTCAAAGGCGAGGCAGATCACCGGAAGAAGCCCGCCATGCGTACCAGTGATCACGTACTTGCTATGGTCTCTCATTTACACGTAATATTTGGAAAGGGTCCCGGCGGACTAGCTGTTCCGAATGACGCTGAGGGACGCGCACCCATGTGGAAGAAGAAATCTATATTTTGGGACCTACCCTACTGGAAAGAGCTAGAGGTACGCTCTTCAATCGACGTGATGCACGTGACGAAGAACCTTTGCGTGAACCTGTTAGGCTTCTTGGGCGTGTATGGGAAGACAAAAGATACACCTGAGGCACGGGAGGACCTGCAATGTTTGCACGAAGTAGACGGCATGCCTCCAAAGCAGTATGAAGGTCCTGCTTAGTATGAAGGTCCCGACTAGCTTCTCGTCGAATATAAAGGGAATAATAAATATTCCAGAGAAAAAGTTCCAGAACCTAAAGTCTCATGACTGCCACGTGATTATGACGCAACTGCTTCCGATTGCATTGAGGGGGCTTCTACCGGAAAATGTCCGATTAGCCATTGTGAAGCTATGTGCATTCTTCAATGCAATCTCTCAGAAGGTGATCGATCCAGAAACCATACCAAGGTAAAGGAGTGATGTGACGCAATGTCTTGTCAGTTTCGAGCTGGTGTTCCCACCATCCTTCTTCAATATCATGACGCACGTCCTAGTTCATCTAGTCGACGAGATTGTCATTCTGGGCCCCGTATTTCTACACAATATGTTCCCCTTTGAGAGGTTCATGTGAGTCCTAAAGAAATATGTCCGTAACCGTGCTAGGCCAGAAGGAAGCATCTCCATGGGCCATCAAACAGAGGATGTCATTGGGTTTTGTGTTGACTTCATTCCTGGCCTTAAGAAGATAGGTCTCCCTAAATCGCGGTATGATGGGAGACTGACTGGAAAAGGCACGCTCGGAGCGGACTCAATAATATGCAAGGACGGGCATTCTTGGTCTCAAGCATACTACACAGTTCTACAGAACTCTACCTTGGTGACCCCGTATGTCAATGAACACAAGAACAGTCTGCGCTCCAAACACCCGGAGCAGTGTGACGACTGGATTACATGTGAACACATCAGGACTTTCAGCAGTTGGTTGGAAACACGTCTCAGAGGTGACACCACTGTTTGTGATGAGTTGTACTCGTTGTCCAGGGGACCATCTTTGATTGTATTGACTTACAAAGGATACGAGATAAATGGGAATACATTTTACACGATCGCCCAAGATCAAAAGAGCACCAACCAAAACAGCGGTGTCCTCTTTGATGCAGCAACCGAGAAGGGAATGGACACATATTATGGTTACATAATGGACATATGGGAACTTGACTACGGACATGATTTTAAGGTCCCTTTGTTTAAGTGCAAATGGGTCAATCTGTCAGGAGGCGGGGTACAGGTAGATCCACAGTACGGAATGACAACAGTGGATCTGAACAATCTTGGGTACACTGACGAACCGTTCGTCCTAACCAATGATGTGGCACAGGTTATCTATGTGAAGGACATGTCTACCAGACCGAGAAAAAGAAAAGATAAGGAAGCGAATACATCATACGATGAGCCAAACCGCCACATAGTTCTTTCAGGAAAAAGGGACATTATGGGAGTGGAGGGCAAGATAGACATGTCTGAAGATTATGAAAAGTTTCATGAAATTCCTCCCTTCAAAGTCAAGGCTGACCCAAGCATCCTCATAAACGATGAAGATTATCCATGGTTACGGCGCAATAAGCAAAGCACACAAGCGAAAAAAAAGTGAAGACTTTCTCTCCACAACTATTATGATGATACCATGCCAACTTTCAACTTTTCGTAGTTCATTTGAAATGCCTGTTTTAACAGACGAGTTTCCGTATGAAATCCTGATACTTCGAAACAGATTGTCCGTTTTGTACACGAAGTGCATCCAGTTTTTGCCGTAACCCTCTCTACTTTTTTGCACATGCTATGTGGGTGAAATGATGATACCATGCCAACTTTCAACCTTTTCAGAGTTCATTTCTAGTGCTTTTCAATTTCAGGATCTTATAGCTCAAAATAATCAGTAAATGCATGGAAAATAACAAATATCATAAAAAATAAATAAGTAATTAGAAACAGAATAAAATACACTTTAATAAAATATATAAATAGAAACAAAATAAAATAAACTTTAATAACATAAATAATTTATGAAACTAAAATTATCAACGTATTTTCTGTTCAAAACATTATAAGCAACCTCTGGTATTACTGAAACTAAAATTATATAAAATTGATGCAACTAAAATTATCAAAGTTTTTTCGTTCAAAATCATTAAAAGCTAAAAGAATTTTCATAAAATAAAATAAATAAGTAATTAGAAAAAATAAAATGAAATAAATAAGTATTTTGTTGTAAGTAGAAACAAAATAAAATAAATAAAGCAAAAAAGAAAAAGAAATAAACTGGGGAAAAAACGCCACCTACTGGGCCACCACGGCGTGAATACGACTAGAAACCCACCCATGGGCCAGGATTCAGGCCCGTAGAAGGCCCAATAGGCCCACAGGCAGATACAGTGTGTTTATGCCCGAAAGCCTGCATTTGAGAGGAGTTCGAGAGGGCAGCTGGAGTGGGGCTTATAAACCACTCTCGAGCTCCCTAAGCTAGTGAGGTAGGACTAAACTTTCGTGCCGCGATGCGCGCAGCACAAGGACTTTAGGCCCGGTTGGTGCCACCAACCGGTACTAAAGGCATACATTGGTACCGGTTCATGCCAACAACCGGTACCAATGCGCACCCTTTAGTCCCAGTTTGTGCCATCAACCGGGACCAAAGGCCTCTGCTTCCCGCCCTTTGGGCTGCTGAAAAGAGACCTTTGTTCCCGGTTGGTGGCACCAACCGATACTAAAGGTGTGCTTTGGTCCCGGTTGGCGGCACCAACCGGGACCAAAGGTCTGTCTATATAAGCCACACTTGTGAAATTTTCGGTTCAGTTCTTCTTCCCACTGCCCCGACGTCGTCGCCGCGTGCTCCCATGCCCCGACGCCGTCGCCGCGCGCGCCCGTGCCCCGACGCCGTCGCCGTGCCACCGCCCCCTGCCCCAACG
>NC_057814.1:635989054-635996986 GCF_018294505.1 Triticum aestivum
TAAAAAATATATGATTAGATGATTTTTTTTGTTTATAGATGTGATTTTTTTGTTCATATATCATATGATGTTTTTATATTGTTCATAGATGATCGCTCATATTTGTGCATATGTATGCAAGCGAAGTCGTTGTAGTTAGTTGTACTGTTTAGGGTTAGGGTCGTCGAGGAAAGAAATTAAGGAAAGAAGACAAGAGGAAGAAAAGAGGAAGAAGGAAGAAGAAGAAAAATAAGAAGAGGACAAAGAAGAAGAAAAGAAGAGGAGAAGGAGAAGGAATAGAGGAGAAGAAAAAAATAGTTTATTTTTAGTAAGTACTACTTTATTTTATTTATAGGAAGTGCTTAGTAGTTGAACTAGTTGATTTAATAAAACTACTTTATTTTACTATATATAGAAGTAGTTTATTTTTAGTAAGTACTACTTTATTCTATTTATAGTAAGTGCTTAATTAGTAGTTGAACTAGTTGATTTAACAAAACTAGTTTATTTTACTATAGAAGTAGTTTATTTTTAGCAAGAAAATTAATAGAACTAGTTTGTTTTTTAGTTAAAGCAATTATTCCCGCATCGACGTCGACGATGCCTATCCCGCATCCTCGTCGTCGACTCGACGGAGGAGGCCGGCTTGATCAGAGGGGCCATGTCCGGGACTAGGCTTCGCCGGGCTGGTTTTGGGAGGTGCTACCTTTCGGGGGACGTAGGTTGGTGAGGAGCCAGCCCGTCGTTGACCCGATCCTTGTTTGGTGGCGGTCGCGTGGGCCAGTGACGGTGCCGAGGCTTCCGGACACCGCGGAGGTGGTACGTCACCGTGTCAGCGAGGAGGACCAGCATGTCCGTCGCTACATGGTTGCGTTGGAGGGCAGGTTCGACAATACCTGGCAGGTTCTTCAGGGATCTCACTGGAGCTATGATCCTGTGATGGTTCCTTCCCTTTGGGTGTCCACCGCCCGCGCCGATACCCGTCGGGCGCTACGGTTCTAGCTGTACTGGTGATGCTATATGTATGATAGTATTCGAGGTGTATTAGTGATAATATTCGACGATGTACGGACGCATGGAGATGATGTAATTGCTTATAATTGAATGCATCCTAATTTGAATACTACTTTATTTTGCGATTTGATTTTGCTTATTGAATGCTCAAATTGAAAAACTACTCCTACTTTGAATGCTAAAATTGGAGAGCACTATGCAAGGCATATGCATATGATTAGTTGATAGCTTATAGGGTTTTGTTTTCGCAGAAATCTAGGAGTCCCCGGCCGCTCCATCATCCCCGCCGTCGTCCCCGTCACCGACCCCCTCCAACATCGAGGTGAGACCAGCCAAATCCTCTTTTAGAAAGATAATTAAACGATATTTCGGGTTAACTTTAAGTCTGTTGAGTCTCCACCATATATGAGAGGACGAAGAATCCCGACTATTGTCGTGGGGGTAGCTTCTCCTTCGTTCCCGTGTGCTAGACAATTTGGTGTAATGCACTCAGGAACGAAAGGAGGAGCTACCATCACCGACGGTCGCAAATGTCAGAGAGGAATCAGTGAGGGAGAATTCCACACCATATATATGAGAGGACGAAGAATCCCGACTGTTGTCATGGGGGTCGCTTCTCCTTCGTTCCCGTGTGCTAGACAGGTGTAATGCACTCGGGGACAAATGGAGGAGCGACCATCACCAACGGTCGAATGTATACACCACGTGAGCTGAGAGTTTTCAAGAAAAGACTCGACAAACCGATAGTCAACCCGTGATGAATAATAATGATCTAATTTAGTTTTTGTAGTACATATATTTAATTGTACAAGTTTAATCTTTGAATGATGAACGTAGGAAATGTCATCATCGGACGACGAAAGTCTCCCGGGGGAGTGCGGGTGGTGCCACGACGGTCGAGGTTTGTGCGACAGGCCTCACCTGGACGATGATCGGCGCTTCAGCAATAAGCTCGAGGAGACCTTCGATATTGAAACGGTACGCAACGGCGACAAGTGTTTTTTCGTAATTAAGCATGACTTCAGCTATTTCAACGTGTAATTTTCATCTTTTACAATTCGAGTATAGCTTATCCCATGCCATGCAAGACGCTATGTCTTGGAGAGGATGGATTTTGAAGACCATGAAAATTTTGAAACGAAGAAAGTTCACCTAAGGACCCATCATGATGTGGATTTTGAAGTAAATTTGTATAATGCTGAGAGCGTAACCCATTTTGGTTGCAAAATTTGGGAAGCATTTTGCAAGATGTATGGTTTTGATGAGAGTATGCTTTTCACCATGGATCTTGGTGATCCTGAAATCGAGCAAGACAATATGGACATTTGGATCCTTGTTGATACGCCTCCAGTTCTACCGCTATTCTCAAACATGGTTATTAGCTAATTTATATTGTTTATTTCAAAATAGTTGACAGCTTATTTCCATTGACAACTTATTTTGATTGTTCAAACAATGTGCGGAACATGGTAGACAAAACCCACTACACGGATGGCTCCAAATTAACTTATCAGGAGAAAAATCATCTGGTCAGATTTTGTACTGATATTGAGAATTACAATATCTACAATCAAACTCCTCAACATTATGGTCAATACGTGCCACTAGTACACATGTTGAACTACGGTAACTACCATGGAGATACCCTGGTAAGATATTTTACTATTACGACATCCGTGCATCTTTTGCATACTTCTAAAACTAGTACATCATTGCTAACTATGAAGTTATTACTATGTTTTTCAACAGAGAATCCCAGAGGATTGTGTGCCTCATTTGATGTATCAGAATGGCAGCCTTCGTGTTTTGAACATATATCCAGGTCATCCTACGAATCTCAACTGTCCATACCGGATTTCTCAAAGAAGTGGAGACATGCTAATCAATAAATGAAAAAAAATGTATGGACAGTCGTAAGGAGGTTCTTGGAAGGAAAAGGAAGCGTAGCGCAAGAATTGAAGACATGATGATCTCCATTCTCCATAATGGAGAGTCAGGGTCTATATTGTTTTATGTTATTTTACCTTAAATAGGGTATTTAGGTCCTACCTAATACTGATGATTATGTGCTAAGAACAAAGTAGGGTTGGTTCGATGACTATCAGGATGATGATCGTATGACTTGTTATTAATAACGAGTAGAAGTTATATGATGATGATTAGTAGGACTTGTTATTATGATGATGCATGATGCGAGCATGAAGAGTTATTATATATCTGTGGGTGAAATGAACATGGATTGGATTGAACTGAAGGCAACATGCATATGGTGCATGTCGAAAGTAGTACAATCCAAACTTGATCAAGTTAGGATTAGTATTACTTTCGACATGCACCACATGCTGCCTCACTTCAATCTAAGTCATGTTTAAGCATAGCAGTAGCAGTAGCACGGAGATAAGAGAGGACACATCTTTCTATTAGCTACCTATACCAACCTAAATTAATCCCCAAAACCCCTAAACCACCTCCTTTAAAAAAAAACCAGCCGCTAAAATGCTGACGCGTGGAAGCTTATTGGTCCCGGTTGGTGCTACCAACCGGGACCAAAGGCCCTCCTGCCTAGGTTCGCCGGAGCGGCCACATGGAGGCCCATCAGTCCCGGTTTGTATAAGAACCGGGACTAAAGGCCTAGGGCATTAGTAACGACCCTTTAGTCCCGGTTCCCTAACCGGGACAGATGGGGCTTATGAACCGGGACAAATGGGTCTTTTTCTACTAGTGTTTAGATCGACGGTTGCTAAGCCAATTGTGGAGACGCCAAGTTCGACCTCGGCACAAAGTACGGCGCGCACGCCGAAGAGATAGCGCCGCTCCTCCGCGCCGCGCAGCGCGCGTGCCTGTGCGTCGCCGGCGTGTCCTTCCAAATCGGCAGCCACGGGACCCACACCGATGTGTACCGCGGGACCATGGAGGACACGTGCGCTGCGCTCAACGCTGCCGCCGCGCTCGGCATCCCGCCCATGCACGTGCTCGACATCGGCGGCGGCTTAAGCGCGGGAGACGCGGCGTTCGACGAGGCAGAGCTCTTTTATTTTTTCCTTTGCTGAATGCCGCCCGATACTGAGCTCTTGCTGCTGGTGGGCTGGGACTGGGAACAAACAAACCACAGCATTCCTAAAAAAGAAAAATCCACAGCAGTTCGCTCGCTTGTTTAGTACCATACCGTTTAGCTAGGAACGTGGTTTGCGGCTTAAGCAGCCAGGTGCTGACCACCTTATCGCCGAGGACGCATAGTTGATCTCTGCTGAGGCAAAAGCAGTCACTACGTGCTTCCAGCTGGGCCTGTCCTATCGGCCTGTAACCCTAGGTCACCCTTTAGTCTTTTTTTTCCATTAGTTCCTTCGGCCGGCACATATAGCCACGTCGCTAGCGCAACCCACCAAGCCTACCACCGCTCATCCCTCTCGATACTTAGGCCTTGTACAATGCAAGATGCTTAAAGAAATAAATTAGGATTTGCTTAAGCACCGGTGCTTATCTGTAAAGGGTAGACGCTTAACTAAGCGTCTCTTCTGTATAAATAGGCATCGGTGCTTCAGAAAAACTCGATTTATTTTTCTAAGCATTTCCCATTGTACAAGGCCTTATAGGCGTAAATTCCCTGCAAACCACTCGTTCCCCTCCATCTTATCTAATCCCTCCCGCCATAACCTACTTCCTACTGCCATTCCCTTCCGCCATTGATGAGCTCAGCCTTCCCGTCTCTAATCAAGCACGAGTCAGCCGTTCCCATGCCTCCTCAAGTGCGAGATCCCATCCACATCACCCGTCTCCCTTCCCTCGTGTTTTGTTTCCCAGCTGCTTCGTCATGGGGCGCCGTGAGGCGGACCAGAGAACCACGCACGGGGGTCGGGCGGCAGTGCTCGTCAGCCGCACCCAGCGATGCTTCAGAGGCGGAGCCGAAGCTTCAACAGGGAAGGCTCCGTGCTGCAACCATCGAACAAAGATGACGGATCCAACGACTCCAGAAGATACAATTAATCGTGGCTTGAAAAGCTGCAATGGTTGTCGGATTTTGTTGGGACCCGACATGCGCGCACCTACGCCGCCGCCGAAAGCTGCATCTGTTGCCGGTGATGCTGGAACATGCGTTGCGCAGAGCTGCGACAGGTACTGATGGAATCGATGTCTTTTTTTTGTGTAATCGGCATCTTTTGGATTTTGCTGCAACTAACACAATTTTTTGCTACACGTGCTGCGATCGAAGGATTGTGCGGTGATCGGCCCAAATTTTTGCCGGTCGACCGGCGTCTCGCACGCGCCTAAGTTTTTCATTAGTCCGGACTACTATAGTCAGTCTAGTGACTACTATAGTCATTTCTTTCTTTCTAGTGAAGTAATGATGTTTAGTATAGCAGCCTTTCCCAGCAAGTCTCTTGGATCGCCTGTAACGTGAATGCTTACCAGCACACGTTATAAACGAAAGAAAAAATCGGCGCCCCATAGAAAAGGAAAAACACATCCCCTCATGGTACAGCTCGGCTATGGTTGTGTCTCCTCCTGGCACACTTTGGCATGTCCAATCCAGGTGTGCCCGTGGGGAGTTTTTTTTTCGTACAATCATCGGGCGTGTTCAATTTAAAATAAAGTTACAGTAGATAATGTTGTTTAGTTGTTGTGTTTAAAGTTTTTTTAACTAATGGAAAAGCATTTATGTGATCGTGAATGTTATGTGTAGACATGTGTGTGTATCGCGTGTCACACACACTTACGTCATTGGGCATGATACACATATATGTGGCTCAGTAAAAGAATCGCTAAAAATTAAATTAGATTCAAAATAAATGTTTTTATTATAAATTATGAGACGTGCATTGCACATGCACACTTATACTAGTCTCCATTTAATTATAAAAGAGCAAATTTGATGGCATACATTTAATCTCATGCATTTAATTGCCTCCGACCAATGACCCAGATCATGCCAATGTTGAGCACAACTCAACACGATTCAATTCCCACAGACCATCCCGCTCCTCCTGTAATAACTCCCCATGTTACTAGGGAAATAGGAAAGACAAAAATTAGCGCCCATTTTACTCCTTGGAAAAGCGGCCATTGAAAAAGAAAAAAGGTCAGGCGCACTCTTCCATAATAACACCCCACGTTACAAAGAAAATAAAATTACAACATTTATCTCCTTCCAATCAAACACACATCACAAAGAAAAGAAACGAAAATTCAATGCCACTTAGAATCCCCTCATGGTACAGCTTGGCTATGGTTGCGTCTCCTCCTGGCACACTTCGGCATGTCCGATCTGGGTGCGCGCGTGAAGATTTTTTCGTACGGTCATTTGGCATGTCGGGTTTAAAATAAAGTTACAGTAGATAATGTTCTTAGTTGTCGTTTTTGTAAGTATTTTTTTAACTAATTGATGAAATGCATTTATGTGATCGTGAATGTTATGTGAAGACATGTGTGTATCGTGCGTCACATGCACTTGCGTCATTGGTCATGAGACACATTTAAGTGGCATAGTGAAAAAACTTGAAAATTAAATTAGATTCAAAATAGGTGTTTTAATTATAGATTACGGGACGTGCGTTTTCCATGTGCACGCTTATACTAGTGAAAGTAAAGAAAGACAAATGCAGTGTATAGATGAGATAATAGAAATAAAACAAAAATCCAATTAACTAAACTGTTCATTTTTGCCCACCGTTGACAGTGAACTGTTCATATACGAATTTTGTCGACCATGCTGGACAGTAACCGGTGCAAACAAATGACCGCGTGCACCAATTCCTCTACTACTGAGCTGGATCAGTCTCAACCCTCAAGTAGGTGTCACTGGAATTAGCTGGAACGATTCAACACTGCTACATGGTGCATCTTACTCTCACTTGCAGCAAGTTACTTATTACTCCTATATTTTTAGTGCATCACTTCATCATCAGCAGGACTAACTCAATTAACTTCAGCAATATCTGAGTCAGAGTCACATATTTCGACCATGCCTACAAATTCTTACACTGTGACAACCTTCCTTGGAAGGACTGGATTCTACACCACTCCCCTGTTCACATTGGCCATGGTACTAATAGCTCTTTCCTGGCTAAAACTATTTTCAAACAACTTCAGAGCCTTAGAGAAATCTCCCACTGCACCATTGGTAATGGTCTATCCACTTTCTTTTGGTTAGATCGGTGGCTCCTGCCAGAACCGCTGGCGGTAGTCTTCCCTGCTATCTTCTCCCACCACACAAAACAAAATGCATTGGTAGCCACCATATTACAGGAAGGGATCGAGCTTGCTCTTCGTAATCGACTAACCTCTGTTGCTGCCGCAGAACTTGCTTCTCTTAACTCTTTGTTGCAGGATGTCACAACCTCCCAAGATCCGGACACGAGGAGGCTGCTGAATGGGAACAGCTTCACCACGCGAGGGGCTTATGCGGCCCTAAATGTGCACCTCTCCGACCCGTCGCTTGTGCTAGTTTGGGACTCAAAGGTGCCAAAGAGGGTTATGATCTTTGGCTGGCTCTTTGTCCTAGACCGCCTCAACACCCGGAAAAACCTTCGCAAGAAACATCTTCTCTCTTACGATTCTTGTCCTAGATGCAGCAGCTCAGTCGAAGATAGGGAGCACCTATTCTTCACCTGCCCGGCGGCTCGCCGAATCTGGCGGCGCACTGGCATTCGCCCTAGCTTCAGTCCAATCACCGAGATCTTTACCACACACTTGCCAGATGCCTTACCCACTTCGGTTCGTCCCTTTATGCTCCTCCTCATCCTCTGGAAAATCTGGGATGCGAGGAACAAAATGGTTTTCCAGGATGTAGAGATTGATGCGAGAGGTTCTGTTTTAGCTATTCTAGATGATCTTATTCTATGGTCTCACCGTCTCAAGACGGAAGCATTAAAGGATCACGCCGGTCTGTGGCATGATTTCCTCTCCTCGCGTAATACGTGACCTTTGTAAACTTTCACTCGT
>NC_057814.1:635997234-636003164 GCF_018294505.1 Triticum aestivum
TTCTATCATATCTCTACTCAGCGTTGTTTTCTTCCCAGGGTAAAGAGAAATTACTAACACTGTACCATTTTAATTTCCATCTGCCATTATGTGGCTAGATCATTTTGTCAACAAAAAATAAATAATTGGGTCTTTTACATTTGTGTCCCTAACTCGAACCCACTTCTCAGATTTACCCCTAATTTCGAAGTGTGCTCAAATTTGCCCTTGTGCCATTAGGTGCCCTTATAGAAATGTCCTTTCGTGCCGTTACCGTCCGGTCAAAGGTCTTTGACCGTCTACGGGGCGTTTGCTGGACATGGTTCAAATATAAACAAAGATTAATCATTCTGGTAGTTTGCTTTACTTGAAAGTGGGTAACAGAGCTCCAGCAACAACAATAAGAATAAAACCAATCATAGTCACCAGAGCAAAAGAGTACCAATTCCTTTTCTCCCAACCTAACTAAAAGAATCCTTTTCTCCCAACACATTTTTTTCCTTTTCTCTTTCTTTTTGAAGAAAGTACCATTTCTTTTTGTCTCAAAGCACTGAACTGAAAAGAGCATGATAAGCACCTAGATCTAAATTATTCATCTAGTTACAAATGAAAATCGGATGCAAGAGACAAATCAATAATTTTGGAAGGTACTCTTTTGACATACTTAGTTAAGCAATGGATCTTTCATCTAAAGCTACCAAAAAAATTGGATAATGGAGCTCCCTGAAGAATATCCATGAAAAAGACTCATAAACTAATCCAGACTAGTAAGAATGTTATATCATATTACAGATTCCACTTGTTATTTTGATAGAAATTAGGTAAGTACATAAGATAATTGTATCACATACTTTTGAGCATTTTGCCCTCTATGAACTGCATTTGATAACCATACATGATCAAAGAACACATAACTATTATGCAAATAAACCTACTGCTAATATTTTTCTTACCAGAAAGTGTCGGGGCCTAGACTGTATGAAGTCATGTATTTGGATTCTTGCCAACTCCTTCGTATGGATTTGCAAAATTGCCACTTTCCATATTGCCTCCGCAATACCACTGTGTAGATCGTTGATATCCTTGATTACTATGCCATTCACAACTTTTTTATTGATTTTCATTTTATTTTAACGTTAGAAGGCCGGTAAAACCGTGAAAAGACCAAACTGCCTCTACATCTATTAGGTTGTAGCTGGCTCGACTGAGCCACTCTCCAAGAACACTCGGGCTGTTAACTAAGCATGGCTAGTCATGAAAGCAAGTGTAAATTTGATCCCAAATGATAAGTGCTACACGTGTGGGATGAAGCACTCCGGCCCTTATCAGGATCCAATTTGATTGGCTTGTCTTCATATATCCTCAAGAATATTTCAACATGATGAAAGTACCCGTTGTAGCTTCTTTTTTTAGACTAAATTGATTTCCCATACATTAAGAGACATGGATACCATGCTGAAGATGCATAACAGCAGTTTGGACTAAGTTTGTACCCTCTGTAGCTTCTCCCTACTACTACATGCACTGAAAAAAGACGAAATCAGCTTTGAATAAAACTATCAGTATCACCTCAAGTTCAGTCAGCTGCGGAGCTGTATGAGTCGTACAACCAAGGCAAGTTGGGAGGAGCCATGGCCCATGGAGAGGTGGACGCGAGCTGGCAGGAGGCATCGAGATGTGGGAGATGCGGCCACGACCTGGCAACCGGCGCCGCATGCGGTACTGCTCTTATCAATTCAGGGATTGTTCTATTCGGAAATATATTCAGGGAAGTTGGAGAATTACCGGGAGTCAATGGTTCGCGTGCTCCATCCTCGACCAAATAGACAACTCCGGTGACTAGACACACAAGATGGTCGGATGCGCTGCTGGGACCGCTAGCGTGGTGGCAGTCCGGTGGCCTCTGTAGTCCGCACAACATAGGCTGCATTCTCACTTCCGCACCCAAAAGACCGGCTTCCGGGGAAAGCCAAGGGCCAGAGCTGCTAGACCTAGGGGAGGGCGTAGGGCCTGGATCATCCACCATCAAGTGGGGCAGGGCAGGCGCGTAATTTTGCCGATCTTCCATGGAGCCCTCGGTTAGGAAGAAGAATAGATCGGAGGAGAGATGCAGATGAGATGTGTAGACGAAAACGATGCGTCTCAGCATTTTTTAGGACTCTCTTTTTTTGAGATGTTTTTTAGGACTCTTCGGTTGGGAAGGGAAACCGATGCGTCCTACATACCGATTAATAACTTGGAAAAACTGAACGACTGAGAAAAGAATGCAGAGTTCTAAAAAAATGCTGACGTGGAAAGGCTGCATGTTGAGAGAATTAGGTGTAGTGAGAATCAACTATTTCTGTATTATAGATTAGACACAGAGAATCAGGAGTAGCACACAATGACCAGTTATCATGCTATGTAGAATTGATCACATATGCACTCTAACACGAGTGCAGCGTTTGTTTGCTCGAGCTCTATGGAGCACTTGCTTTTCAAAAAAAATCAGAACTATTTTTCAAAGTTTTAAAAAATCTGAAAAATATCTACACGGTCATATGAATGTAGTATACATGTGTGTACAATTTAAGTGGTGAAATACGTTAACAAGCGAGCTACGGAAGAAAAAAAAAGGCAAAATCGGTGATTTTCTACAATGAATATTACATACACAGGTTCACTGTTTCCAAAGTCATGATTTTGTCATTTTTGTGCAGCTGACTTGTTAACTTATTTCAACGAAAATGCCATCAGAGAGGTAAATGCCATGTTAGATCAAAGAGAAATGCCACCGATTTTTGCAATATGTAAATCATATGATAATGTGGATTCTTTTTTCCATATTTTTTCAAACTTGAAATACGAATTGTGATTTATTGTTTCCAACAAAGAACAGGCTCCGAGCACTAAAATGCATTCCTCAAATACTCAAATTATTGCACTACAATGCAAATAAAATAAAAGATGGGTCATACGTACGTGTCTACCCAGATGGCCTGGTTAGGAACGACATCCTGTGACCATCCTGCTGGAGTGTGACATACAAGAGGCCGACGGTGCCAATGGCCATGACCAACATGACCAACAGTATGCCTGGTCTCTTCCCCCATTGCCCCATGATGCCGAGTGCAAACGGGTAGAGGAGCACGAGGGTACCCACGTTGAACACCATCCCGAGCACCGCGTGCCACGCCTGGTCCGTGAAAAAGCCCCATGTCGCTGCCTTGCCTATCGCCGCCCCGACGGCTGTGACGTTCACGATGAGCACCGCCACGGTCGGGATCAGCAACGGCACCCACCGCACAGTGTACAGGTCGGCGAACTTCTCGTCGGAGCAGGCCTCCGTCTGCTTGGACGTGAGCCTGAAGTATATCCCCTTCCCCCTGATGAGCTTCAGCGCCATGTACAGCACCGCCGTCGGGTACACGCCCGTCGCCGCGATCATGTAGAACTGCTCGTTGCGCCACCAGTCTTGCAGCGTGATCCCCGCCCATTTCACCTCGAACATGCCGATCACGTGCATCATCGCTATGACAACGACGAGGTACATGATGAACGTGCCGAACGGCCTCTGGATGTAGTACGACTGCTCGGAGAAGAGCCACATCACCGGGAAGAAGCTGTATGCCAGGATGAACATCGTGGCGATTGGGTAGATTGACATGTTGAGGTAAGCGATGCGCTGCAGAGGGTTGAGCCGGCGGCTGGCGATGAGAGCGTTGCTGTGGGAGAAAAACACCTCGAGGGAGCCGCCCGACCACCGGAGCACCTGGTAGAGGCGCTCTGTGAGGTTGATCGGTGCCGTTCCGCGGAACGCGGCTGGCTCCATGGAGCAATACATGGAACGCCACCCTTGTCGGTGGATGCGGAATCCGGTCACCACATCCTCCGTCGCGATGTTGTACACCCACCCAACGTCTCTCCCCCATGAACTACCGTCCTCATAAGTGCATGTCATCAGGGTGGCTATGTCATTGCTAAGCCCCTCGTCGACCAACACCGGGGTGATAGACCGCTCTTGGATTGCGCCATCCGGTATTGAGTTCAGGAATGGCGTTGAGTTACCCAACTCAGCGGCCTTACCTACCAGCTTGATGTTCTCCGCTCTATAGCATGGTGGCTCCATGCCATAGAGTGCGACACGACGGAACATGGTACCGGTGCCGAGGTAGGTAGGTCCTTGGAGGCCGTTGAGCGAGAGCATGGTGCCGTCGAAGAAGACACGATTGTGGTTGGAGTAGCGATCTGTCGGGTCGACATCGTCGAAGCGTTGTGGGAACTGGACGAAGGCCGTGTTCTGACCATCACGAGGGTCGAGCATGAAGCACATAGGGGCGCGGAGAGCTTGCGAGTTGTTGATGTAGTGGTCGCAGTCAAAGTTGATGACGAAGGGCGCATTGGAGAGTAACGCGGAGACGCGGAGCATCACGTTCATGGCGCCTGCCTTCTTTTGGTTATCATAACCGGGATGCTTCTCTCGGGAAATGTATACGAGCATGGGGAGTCTTGTGTCAACGTTGCTTAAGTCAATTGGATTGTTGGTTCTCGCCGAAGATCCAAGTTGTGGTTTACAACTTGGATGGTCTAGCATGACCTGTCAAAGGAACATAGTAGTTTCAACAATTTTGTTCATCAAATAAATTTGAGAAAATTGCTAGCTGACGGTCTACGGAATATCTATTTTATATGCTAAGGACACAATACAACAACAAAAATAGAGAGGTGCGCAATAAATATTCTTTTAAATATTCTTCTTACTGTCTTATGAGATGTAGACAATTAGTGCTATCGACGATTTATAAAATTCTTGTGATTGCAAAAAATATGATGGAGTAACGATTAGCACCAACATAAGCATCGACGGAGGAGTACATAAATAGGCATCAATTACATGATTCGAACGCTTCAGGATATGCTTGTGATCTATTTATTTTTTATAGAGAATGGACCCAAATGTATATGCAAGCAACAATCGTGCAAGAAGGACAAATTTGGAACATATATAATCGAACTAATCTATATAGCCAATCACAAAATGGCTAAGGGACATATAGATGTAGACATATACTAGAGCATACGACAACTAATCTAGCGTGTGCAAGGACTGCGTGTTAATTTCGTTGGTGTATCTGCAACTCAACGGACGACTGTATAAACAGATTACCGAGAAAAGATAAATCTACATCATTATATTTATTTTAAATTATTATTTTATTTGTTAGCAACATAAACCATATGCTCATATAGAAACTAAATAACAATGTTACGCCTTTAGAGATGTATCGGTGCAGAAAAATGTTGTCTAATATGCAATGGAATGGTAAATCAGAGTAAAAGAATATCTACATAACATAAAAATAATACTTAACAATTTCGCAAGATTAAAAGATAATGCTCTGGCACTAATGAGGGACACCTTGCTTGTTACAAGAAAGCAAAATATTAGGTCATTAATCTGATGGATGATCTCCTTATTAGTAAATCGCAACAATTAGAACTATAAAACCATCTATAAACAGATCGTATGCATCTGATCAACATAACTGTACCTAAAGATATCATAAGTGTTAGATATTCATGCTTTACTTAAACATATCATAACTCGTTAGAGTCATAGTTGTCCCTAAACATACCTATATGTATTTCATATGTTAAATATGCATGATTTTACCTAAATATATCGAGTCATTTGGATATTTATACTTGTACCTAAACATATCTTAACCAGCAGGCATTCATAACTATTGCTAGATAAATCAAAATCTATTGATCTTCAGAGATGGACCAAAACAGATCACACATGAAAACTATTTCATATGTTTTCTATATTTCTTAGCAATATAATCATATTATCATATTTATATTAAAATAACCGAAGTTACACCTTGGAAATGTATACAAGTATAAAACATCATGCATTTGCAATGGAGGTAAATGAGAAGAAAACGATGCATGTATGAGATAAAAAT
>NC_057814.1:636003466-636009737 GCF_018294505.1 Triticum aestivum
GCGCATCGCCTTGCTGTTTTTGTTATTTCACTTTAACTCTCTAAGTAGATGTGATTATCCATTGGATTTCATAACAGACTTCTTATTTCCTTTTCCTTTTGTGTTTTAAGCCACCAAATCACTATCCAACGACTAGTCACGTACGTCCACTGAGCTTTAAGACTGGGATCTAGCTAGATTCATAAATTTAGAGGAATTCAAAAGGTGTAGCTTATAAGTTTGACCTGAATGAACAAATAGAAAAACTATTACCTGAACAATTCCAGCATGTTGTCCTCTTCGATGGTTGTCAGCTTGCTCAATCCATGTACCCGCCCATTGTGTCCCATCAGCCATCCAAGTGGCATGTACACCATCATCTCTTTTGTTGTAGGCATCAGACCGTCGGCGGATGGTTGTAGAAAGGGAATCTATTATCACCTTGAACTCACCGTATTCTCTGCGGACACGCCTGTGATCACTCATGAACTCTCCTGCCATACCCCCGACATACGGCCGGGTTTTCATCCCAAAATAGTTCTCTGGGGACCTTGGCTCGATGCAATGCTTCCGGCAAAACGGGACCCACAAAGCAGCGAAATGAACAATTTGGATCATCGCCTCATAGTGTACCAATGAGCCACCGTCGTCGGAGAGGTAGCAGGCGTACTTGTCAACGGGGTAGTCGGCGGCGAGGATAGAGAGGATGGTGTTCACCGTGTACATGACGGGTTCATCCACGGGGTCGACGGTCGTGACAAAGACGTCGATTCCTGGAAGAACGGCTTCGCCGTGAAGGTCCGCCAGGGCGGCAAGGTCCGGCACACGTTTGATGGGGTTGAGCTTGGGGAGCTGGTTGAGGAGCCATGAGAAACCGAACCAGGCGTCCGCAACCATGGACGTGGCCCAGAGCCACATGCCATCGTGGTTCCTGTGCTCTACGCGCCACGCGAAGAATGCTATGATGGCGACCAAGCGCACCAGAATCAAGAACCTGTTGTTGTTGCAAAAAGACGATCGTACGCATTCAAATTCAGAAGTGTAGAACTGGATATGTACGTACTCCTAATATACTACTCCCTCCATTTCAAATTATAAGATGTTTTGGGTATTTTAATATGAACTACTCCCTTCGTTCCTAAATATAAATCTTTTTAGAGATTACACTATAAAGACTACATTTGGATGTATATAGACGCCTTTTAGAGTATAGGTTAACTCATTTTGCTCCGTACGTAGTCCATAGTGAAATCTTTTAAAAGACTTATATTTAGGACCGGAGGGAGTATATATGGACTAGAATGAATGAATAAACACACTATAACCATCTCTATACATCCGACTCGGAAAAGGTTAGCATATCTTATAATAATGAGAGGAGGGAGTACTCATAATAATTGAAATAAAAACAGCATGCATGTAAACTGACCTGTAAGGATGCAGGATGCTTCCCTTGACCTTCATGGTCCGGAACAGCAGCGGCCGGCCGGCGCTGGCTCCAGACATGTCTCCCTCCTCCGCCGCCACCCATACGTCGTCCTTGGCACGCCTGCCCTCGGCGGCAGCGGTGTCGGTGGCAACCAGGGCCTCGACTCGCAGGGCCATGGTGTAAGCCGTGGCTATACTATGTAGGTACGAGCACCTAGCTAGACAGCTGATACTGATCTCCCTAGCTAGCTTGTTCGTGTCGACGAGATGCTTGCCCTGTGGGGGATTATATAGCGCTAGCTAAGTCGTCGTCGTCGTAGCCCTGGCAGCCATACTAAACCATCGGCCACGACTTCCGCCTGCAAGGTCAAATACTGCAACTGGATCGAGGCCGGCCCCCGTACTTACAGTGCACCATGGGAAGGATCACATTTCAGAGTTCTGGCCGATCAAATACAACCGGCCAAAACTCAACAGCTGGATAAGTACTCCCTCCGTCCTGAATGTATTTTTAGTTCTAGATACATTCATTTCTATTCATTTCTACGACAAGTAATTCAGGACGGAGCAATTATATATTTCTATGCATTTGCTATTTCTGAGGCATAGTTGGAGAAACAAATAGTTCAAAAACAAAACAAAAAAGACACAACTAGATTTCTATGCGTTACGGAGGTATGATACTAGTCTATGATACTACCCACTACGAGAGGTCTTATATAAGATTTTATAGTATCTTACTTTATATTGTATATGTCCCTAATGAGTACATGTCCGGTCGGTTGTGTGCCCAATCAACGGTCATGTTAGCCTGTAAATTATAATCGATAGATCGGGTAAAACTTGTCATAGTGTCACAACAAATTCACTATGAGTTGTCACAATGTCACAACTTTGTGGTAAAAAGTAAAATTCGCTCCTAATGCCTTATACATTTGTTAATTTGTTACCCTCGTGTTGTCTTGTTGATTTATAGGTATTTGACCGTTATCAATAATACAAGGGATCCATATGAGGACATATATGTATTGCATCTACACAATTTTCGAGGGAACTATCTAATCAAGAAAGAAACTTTGATTTGGAAGTGGGCAGCCCAAGGTTTAATCGTTTAGAGCACAGGGAGAGACATGGTTTTTGAGCTTAGAGAAGGATACTAGGAGGAACTCATAAATAAATGGTCATGCCGGTAGAGGCACATTGTGCGAAGGTAATTGATTGTAGTGTCCATGGTGTGGTGCTTGATTTCAGCGATAGTAACACATTTTAGCCATCAGCCTAGTAAAAACAGACACATCGGGTTGGCCCGCCGGCCTAAAAGACATGGACGGAGGGAGTACTAACTATCACTTTCAAGGTTTTCGCGCATTCACCATATTGGGTTACTCACTTCGGCACGTCTGCACCGGTCAGGTTTCTACTGGGGAGTAGAGAATGCCGAGACTGGAATCTCTTCGCGTCGAATTGAAGACCACATCTCGGCCTTGAAGGATGCCAATGTTAACTTCGATGATTACTTTGTTGCGTCAGCGCTGGGGAACCTTCCTTCACTTCAGAAAGTGCAAGTGAGACTTAACTAAATACTGATGAGTTTGAGGTGATGCATGAAGCACTGAAGATTGCAGTTGACGAACAGCCCAACAGTTCAACCCTTTTTATTTTTACTTTTTGCATGGAAACAGTCCAAACCTTCAACTGACACAACTCATTGGGTACATCGAGTGTTTTAATTGTACAATTTGAGTGTTATGGTACCTGTTTGGTGCCTCCCAGTGTGTGATGAGACTTGGTCATAGATGTAGAAAGATGACCAAAAAAGAATCTTCCCAAGCTCAGTGTAGGTCCCCTATCAAAAACTGCAACTTGAAAAATAAAACTAGTTCTCCCTGTGCATAACCTTGGATCCACGTACCAAAAACAAAAAGGAGTGTTCCGTTCGATCTAGACTAAGTTCACCTGGTTTTGCATGAATTGGACGACTCGTTCAGTTTTGCATACAAGCCTGATTGACTATGCAAGCTTGTCCCTTCAATATATTAACAAAATGCATGTTCTCTCTCTCTCTCTCTACACCCATATGTGTGGTAGTTAAGATTTGTGTGCAGTCACAACTAGGAAGGAGCGCAATTAATGCGCCCACACTCCATTTTAGTTGCCACACTCCTTTTTAGTCGCGATGGGAAGCTGTGGATGTAAAGCATTATTTATTTATTCTGAAAAGAGGGGACCCCTCAGCCTTTGCTGATGCACACAGCCATGTACTATTAATTATTGCAAACGCTGAACAAATTGGTTTACAAAGAGGAAAAAAGTTTGAGGCCATCCACATTGGACCCGCCTCGCGACAACCTCCCCAAACTGTACCACCAAAACTATGACTGGATATTAGCAGACAAAGGACACAATGCTTCAAGTCCACGCCTTCAAGAAGTAAACATCGCTCGCACGCCGATGTTACCTAGTCCAACCAGATGTCAGACCAAGGTTGTGAAGCCAAAGCAGATCTTCGAACCACCACCTTCAACAAGGTAACAATGCACGAGCGTTGACGCTGCCCGATCAAGCCATAAAGGCAAGATCCTGAGTTTTCACCCAGGGATAAAGCATCCTGATGTCTACCACCATAGTGAGCGCCCACCATTCGACCGGCCTATTCACACAAAACTAGCCGGCCAAAGGAGAAAACGCCAGAAGGGAAGACACCATCTCGTCTCTTCCAATCACTATTGCACTGCGGTCTTGCCGATGGTTGTCGTGTGCATCATGGTCGCGCCGCCATGGCGGCTTTCACCAGCAGTGGGGGGAGGTGGTTTGTGCCTCACACAACCTCCCAATGCGACCGAGCCAATATTCGGGGCATTACGCCAAATCCATCCGATCCAACAAATCTTGCAGTCGTTGAGCTACACCAACTAGCGCGCCGCTGCATCCGATCTACACATAGGAATGCCGAATCCATGTTGCTAACCTCTGCCGAAAAGACGCATACCGTTGGCGCTAGGTTTTCACCTATGGGCGCCGCCGAGGTCAATCTCCGACCCGGCGGCTCCTCTGCGCTACCTCTGAGTGACCAACCACCATCGTGCACATAACTAGTTATAGGCACAACCACAGACGTCACTGCTCCAATGCGCACGCCGCTAAAGGAGGTCATGCACATCACGCTACCACCCTCTTGTCTGGGATCGTTATCCTGACGACCACGCCGTGAAGCCTACCAGCATTGCCATGTCGCAGCCACCACAGCCTACCATGCTGAACTTGTGTGACCACATGCGACCGCTTACCGAACTGAAGATGTCACGGTGGCGACCGAGGACAGGGGACAGATGGGAGAGGAGCGTGTCAAGCACCCGCAGCCCCTCCTGGCTCGCTGGCGCCGTGTTCATCCGCCCCTGCATCTACAAATGCCTGCGCTCCTTGCAAGTCAGGGCTCCGAGTGCGGAGTCGGCTCTGGTCGTTGGTCTCAAGCGGAGAGGCAAGCACAGTGGCAGGTGGCCACGCCATGGCCGCCGCCATGGGATGGGCGTAGGGCACTGTGTCCATCGCCTCGACTGCTGCTGCTGCCCAACTGCACTACGCCGCATGGAGCAGGCGAGTCCGTCATAGGAGACGATGCTCACAAGACAAAACATTATTAGGGAAAAAACCTAAAAGTTTATGCAGAGAGTAGGGCTATTGGTTGAGACTGCAAAATATCCACTGATACTACCCCTCACATGCTCCTAGTTTAGAAAATTCAAGTTTGAACATTTCAAGAAGTTCTAAAAATAATCATAAATGTTCACATGACATGTGTCTATAGCTCCTACCAACTTTGAATTGAAATTAGAAACACAAGTGCAGAAACAACAAGGACAAATTCATCATGAATAGTGTCTTTTTTGCTTGAATTTGTGTTTTTTTTTGTTTCTCAATGTGTATTACGTATTTCGATCTGAATTTTTTGAGAGATTGTAGACATATGTCTTGTGAACATTCTTGGGATTTTTCTAGAATTTTCGTAATGTTAAAATTGGGATCATGGGACTAGTAATGGTTAAGACATATCCAAGTATTCTCTAACTTAATGCCCATTAGTAAATTGCCGCGAGCATTATAATCAATCAATTATGTATCGTAACACAGATCTTGTGGGTGTCAGCTCACAATGTAGGAGTGCTAGTACGCAGGTTGTTTAGTTTTAAGCTATCTTTAACGATTGTGTACTAGGTTAGGCACTAGCAACGAGGGCTGCTTAGATAGGATGATTAGTCAATACCACTTCCAGCCAAGTCTTCCCATCTAGTAGATGGTCACTTGCTCGTACATCTTATATTAGTTTGTAGGCAACTGAAATGAGATGCTCTTTTCCTGTATGGACTAAGGATACAATTTTTAGAATCAGAATGCTAAATTTCAGTTGACTCTATAGAATAGCATAACATAGATGTAAATGAGATGCTCTTTTCCAGTATGGACTAAGTCTACCACTTCTAGCCAAGTCTTCCCATCTAGTAAATGCTCACTTGCTTGTACATCTTGCATTGCAACTGAAACGAGTTGCTCTTTCCTGTATGGACTAAAGTGTAGATTTTTGTAATCAGAAAAATAGTACGAATTTGTTTACTTGATCATCGGGAAGACCCTTTCAGCATTAATTGGTGGCGAGGGATCTAAGTCATAACCACTCTAAATTTTAAAAATGGTTTATACAAAGTGAGACGAGGACCAGGTCAAGAACATACTTGCAAAGTATGTCGGTGGGTACGTAATTAACGAACTCATACTCCTGTTATTGCAGAAATTTTTGAATTTGTTTACTAATTTTCTTGATGTCATTGCTACTGTCGCGTGCATTTGAGCGAGAAATTAAAATTAGTAA
>NC_057814.1:636010009-636031804 GCF_018294505.1 Triticum aestivum
GGGGCTGGGGCCACTAGCCATTGAGACAACCCTGGGACAAATCATCAAACCACATGTAAAGTGGGGCAAATGATCCAAATCCTCACATTTGAACTCAGTAGCAGAGTAGCAATTACCATAACCGTGTCCTGTCAATAGTACTCAATTCCCAAAAAAAACTTTGCCACGCAACCTTTCAAAACTTACCCACTTTTGGTACCTAAAAATTATCACATCAAACATAAAAGTGATTTTGCCTTTATTTATCAAGAACTCATCACTTGATATTATCGGACTTAAGAGGGTTAGTACGGTAGTGTTAAATTATCTTAAGATGTCATTAATACGCCATTTTGTTGCTGGAGAAAGAGAGTATTCCAATGTTCATGGGGTTGGGAAGACGAAGTGTATATGGCATCTCCAACGCTAGCCCCTAAATGGACATCGTAAATGTCCTTTTTTACATTCGGACTGTGTCCGCAAACAGGATATGCGAGCATGCCGTCCAAAGCTAAACTTAAAACTTTCCATATTTTTCCGCTCAGGCAGTTGATCAAACACCTAGCGTGCAATGGCGGTGTGTGCGGCCACGGGCACAGCCACAGACGCAGCCAACCATTGGCGCGGCCAGCTATGGGCGTAGCCACGGGTGCCGGAGCTGAGCTCAAGCTCGAGCTGCCCATCCATGGCGGGCGTCGGAAGAAGAGAGGTGGAAGGTGAAGGGAGGGAGAAGGAGTGGAGAGATAGGAGAAGGCCACGACCGGGATGGAGCGCTCGCCGGCGGCCATGGCAGATGCCCTCGTGGCGCTCGCCATCTCTGTTCAGGATTATTTTTTGGAGAGAGGAGTGAGAGGGCATGGATACATAGTGTGTTGTTGTTCGCCAGTCGAATGTTTGGACTCTCGCAAAGCCCCCCTCTCCTACATACACGTTTGTTGCTAAGATACAGGAATCCATACGGTCTGAACGTATACCGGATCCCGGAGGTTTGAGGGTCCGCTTAGAAGACGCCCTTAAGGAGCTTACAAATATTTTTGTCATGAAAAGAGAGTTGGTTTTGATCTGAGTTTTGGAGGAGTTAACAGAGCTTGTGGAGTACCCAGTATAAAAAATGGAGTTTCTATCTGGCTATAGACCGCGATCCAGTCGGTCAGCAATCACCATCTACATTGCCAAGATAGCATCCACCCTACCCTGTTTCAGCTTGTGCTTTCCATTCTGTACCTCCTCTGTTTTCAGGTAACAGTACAAGCGATGAAATGCAGCACAAAGAATATGAGCGTCACAAAGTGGAGCAATGCAGAAACATAACGATCTAAAATTTACTCGACCCAAAACAAACTGCAGAAGACAAGACTCAACGTGATTGATCGAACCAGACAGCTCTAAGAAATTCTTCGCGAAACCTGATCCAGAAATTGTACTTCCTGCATATGTTGCATCAGATAATCCTTCCCCACATCACTACAAGTCTACATAAGGTCCAGCAGCCACACTAAGGAGCAGTAGATCTGTACATAAGGCGCAGTTGCAACAGCTCTGAATCTACACCTACACGGGAGAACACTACCAAGTAGCCTATAGCACAGCCACCCGATCTCTGGATGAACAGTCGGATTAGAATCGCATGGGGAACAATCGTGGCAGCAGAATCTAGAAGAGTCGGGGGCGGGTGACACCGATAATACTAGGATGAATGAACAAAGTCCGCGGGAGCTAGCCCTGGATCTTCTTTCTACCTACTCCTTGTTCCGGGTGGCTCGGTCCTTCTTGTGGCCGCCGAGGATACGGGAGATCTGCAGGCCTCTGCTGAACGCCTGGTTGAAGAGCATCCTGGTCTGGAACTCGGACACGAAGGGGAACCACGCGAGAAACGCGATGGGCGTGAACAGCAGGAGCCCCATGAGAATCTCGTAGCCACGGGCGAGAGCCTTCACAGACCCCCACAGCCCGACCATCTCGACCACAGGCTTGATCGCTTGGGCAATCTGGCAAACAAGGTTAGCTGAGATGTTAGACCTGAGATGGGAATGGAGAGCAAGATATGTATGTTCGCTGCTCACTAACCAGAAGCAAGCCCCATCCAGTTGGCATGAAGGCGAGGATGCAGACGAAGATGTCAAGGACTGTCATGTGGGCGATTGCTGTTAAGATTATGATGATGGAGATGAATGTTATGAATATCAGCCCCTTGATCAGACGGAAGACGAGCTGGAACTCCGCGCTGAACCTCCTCCTGCCGACTGACACGGTCTGCAAAGAAAAATCATGACAGCTGAGTGTTCCAGCTCGAAAAGGAGATAAAATAAGTCATGGTATTCTCGCTGCAAAACTATGGCTTAGATCAGTTTTAAAGTAAAATTTTAGTCTGTAGAAACAACTAAACTGGCAAGTTATTAAATATTCTACATCAGAACAGAATCTTGAATAAATAGTAACTGACATAAGCATTGGACCTGTGAACACACCCATTCTCTGGGACAAATGCAGACCAAACTAAACTGAATATTCTACATCAGAACAGAATTTTGACTAATTCATAACGACATAAAAGCACTGGATCTGTGAACGATCGCTCTCTGGGACAAATGCAGACCAAACTTAACTGAATATTCTACATCAGCACAGAATTTTGACTAATTAATAACGACATAAGCACTGGATCTGTGAACAAGTCGCTCTCCGGGACAAACGCAAACCAAACAAAATTGAAGAAACATAGAACTTTATTATTACCTTCATAACAAGCAGCATGACTAGAATCACAACCCATGAGAAGCCATAAACCTGGAAATGGCATCAGTTAGAAAGACTGCATAGACCTGACACATACGCAAACATTTGTCTGGTTACAAAATAAGAAAGAGATATTACCAGCACGCTTTGGTTATACTGCTTGGTTATATTCAAATGATACACAAGCCCGTATTGGTAGATGAAGAAACGCAATGCAAGAAGTATTTCAAGAATGGTGCCACGCTTCCCAGAGTGACGAAGAGGCCCCTGCTCTTTGTCCCACCATGATTCCCAGCTTTTCTCTGGCGCCACACCAATACCTCCACGGTTACTGATCCACTTGTTCCAATCAGTCCAGTCGTCCACAATCTTCTGCCACTCAAATCCAGAAGGGTTGAACAGGAAGGGTGCAAAGAGCCAGGTGCCCACCATAAACCACATGGAAACAGTGATGAAGATGTAAGTGATAGCTCCTCTGTACGTCTGTCCGAAGATTTCATACACGACAAGCAGAATCATCAGTTCAATACCCTTCACGAAATGGCTGCGAGAATAGAGTCGGTAGTTCTCGGCGAATTTGGCATGGAACACCACAAACCCACGTCCAGTCGCTCTATATTCAGCTCCTCCGTGGAGTAGCGTCCTTCCATAATAGTGAGTTTTGGTCCCAAGTGAAAATGTGAAGAAAACAGATGCCAACTGGAGTTGCATGAGCACAAAGTCACTTAATGCCGTTCTGAATCCTCTCTCCAACCCGATTTCCATCATCATGGGCAATGCCATCAAAAATCCAAGTTGAACAAAAGATTCTGATGCAAGCGCGACCTGGAGCGGTGTATTATGCACGAACCTCTTTCCAGTAGCAAGTGCTGCATCAAGTCCACTGAGGACAAGATACAAACGCCCATAAAGGAAAGCATACACAGTCCAAACTGTAATCTGAGACCAAGCAGAATGATTTAGGCCAACAGTTAACCAACGATTCAGGAAAGAGATATTTAGGGTTCATAACTTACCATTGTGCTGAAATAGAACCCAATTGTCGTATAGTAACACGACAACATTCTGAAGAAATCAAAACGGTGCCCCAGTCGGTAAATGTCACGGCTGAGTGTCTGTTCACCGTTACCATTTGCTATCTTTGCCTCAAATAGTGAAATCTGATTAAGACCCACATCCCTTCCCTTGCCAACTTGCATGTATTCATGATGAGTGACATTGCCTTCACGTAATGTAGAATTGAATCCTGCAACAGAAGATGTCATGTTACTACCAAAACGGTACCCGATTTCCTTAATTCCAGCACCAATAGCAAAAGCTTATCACCTGCAAATATGTCCTCACTAAGATTGATAATCTTAGATGCTTTACTTATACCACCCCTTGTAAGGTGGAAAAGGCGATCAAATATATCAGGATGGCCGTAGTGGAACCGAACCCTGCAGAGAGATGTTCAAAAAACAAATTGTCAAGGAAGCGTTCAGAAAGTCGTGACTCAAGGAACTGTCAAAGTGTCCAGTAATTTTAGTTAGTACCATGATTTAGAAAGAAAAATACAAGCAGCCAATTCAAACAATTTAATATGATTATGGAAGCAAAACTAATAGACACCACAAATATGATTATGACATGCTGTGCATGTGTGGAAGATACTGTAGGATTAATACCTCAATGGATTGGCAAGCACACGCTGTCCAATGGTCACAAAACTCGTCTCCTGATTCGACATGAACCAGGCAAGTGATGAAACACTGCACAAGTCCAGAGGAAAAACCACAGGATTAGCAAAATGAAACAGTGCACTAATTACATGTTAAAATAATCCGAAGTGGTAACACAGGTACATGATTTAATTAATTACAATTTTAATGAAACAAAACTGCCAGATTACCTGCCAGTAAATATATGCTCCCTTACTCCAAGTATCGATGGATATCTCACACCATCATGTTTCTCCAGAAACTCTTCCAACAAATTTCTCATTTTCAGAGCCTCCTCCATGTAATGCTCCTGTTATTGATAGCATTGAATAAAAGAAGGAAAAGGAGAGGTGAAATAATTCCTTCAAGCAGCAAGAGCAACAAGCTGTACCTGGTTCATATCTATAGTTTGGAGACATTCGCCTCGAGTGAAAATTATTGCATGGTTCTGATTTTCTGGCTTTCCCTCGCCTAGAATAGCATTGCCTGGAAGCTTGATCTTGTAGATGACCTGTGCACAAAAGATAGATGGCAAATAAGTGTCTCATTTTGCACCACTGAGAGTTGAGACCACACAAAGGTATTGCTCTCAAGGAAGAAAGCCTGATGTAAATAGGACAATTGTGATACTTGGTAGCAATAAAATGGACTTCTTCACACACAAAAAAAAGTACTCGTAAACTTAAACTTTAGTGGGCAATATGGAAAATGAACAATATCTTATGTGGATGCCTTTAAGCCGGTCTCACAAATAAGTTTCACCCTGTCAAAACAAGGATTATCTTTTTCACATGCCTATTTGGCCTAGATAACATAAAGCCTCCTCAAATTTATATTCCCCGTCTTCCACATCAAGTGGACATAGTTAAGAATAAACAAAGAGAAACACAGTCAACATAACTTGCAGCAAATTTAACCAAGGTATACTGAATTAACAGAGAATTTTTACGTACCTGGTCAAGACTCTGTCCAGGATCATCTGATTTTGTAACAGCAGCCTTCACCAAAACTGAGTAGTAAACTTTGTCGGTCTTCTTGTTTCTATCTTGGCTAGGAGCTTCAACTTCATCAATATAGGCAACACGAAAAGATGGATATCTGCCCAGCCAATATATTTCTATTATTTCAGTACCATCATATATCATATATACAAGTATGTGTCTAAAATACAAATAATGACACTATTATGAATAATGTGCCCTCATAAATGCAACTATCTAGCATTCAAGCACTGGTTTTGAATGATAATGAAATTTGATAGACCAGGACACCGAACATCACCATGCACTAATTACCGACTAGGGTAGACATAAAATAAACAAAAATTACAGTTTTTATTATTGGCTACTGATTATTAAGAATATCGACAAACTGCCATTCGTCTAGCACAACCAACATTTCCCACACATAGAAATGCAAAGGCACTGCTAATGGAGTGCATGCATGTTTGCGTTAGCGTATAGATGACAAAGAAATGGACCAAATTAAAGATTCATAATCCACACAAAGCAACATATATCAAGGATTTCCGAGTCTCAAACTGAAACTTACGTTGTCATTAGTCTCAAAATATCATGTGCACAAGGATCACCAGAACGTTTCTGGATTCCATACTGTTGGCATGAGACCACATATGTAAATTTCATGTCAGCTATCGCTTTGCATTCTGTCATCAATTCAGATTCCTTCATGTCAGCTATCTCTCTGTAGCCTTTCATAAGATCTAACAAACAGAGAAAGAGAAGTGAGAAGTCATTATAATTGCCAAGACCCTGTTCAGAAGAACATCATAGGCTAGCTAATGGAAATACCATCATCTTTGGCATTATCAAGAAAAGCCTGAAGCTCCAAAGCTTTTCGGTAGTACATCATCCCTCTTACTGTTTAAACAGGAGCAGCAACGATTTTAAAACTGGACCACATAGCAAGACACAAAGAGGAGGCATGCGAATGGGATGTAAGAAAATACCAGTTCTTGTCAATGTTTGTCCCCTGTATGATGCCCAAAGACGAAGCTCATCTTCTATTGTATCATCATCACGGGCCTCCTCCTCAGATCTGTTCACCCTTTCGAGGAAATTTTTCCACTCATCTTCAGGGTTTGAACATTATCGTGAAACAAAGTCAGTTTTGATGGCAGCCAGAAGACACAAAGAAATCCGCATATGCTATTTCAAGCAAAATGTTACACAAGGGAGAAAGAACCTGGGTAAATTTTTTGCAAGTAGAAAAGTATGGTAATTCCATCCTCATTTGCCTCTTCTAGATTATCTGATGAAAACAGAACATCTTCCTTGTAATAAGGAGTCAAGACCCTGCAATATATAAGTTGATCCAGAAATGAAATGTGAAAAAGGTCAGAAGATATAATCAAACGAAACATTGTGTAAGGTAAAAACCAATTATATAGTAAAGGAAAAAAATTGAATTGAATGTTGTGTAGTTCAATGTCAGATAAAACAAATAGCAATGCATATTGTATTATTCCAGGATTATCCCGATGTTGTGTTTATTCTTATGTGCCCCATGTGTGTTCTACTTATATACCTTTTGATCTACACCTGAAATATACTCCCTCCGTTCACAAATATAAGATGTTTCGGATACTTCACTATGGACTACATACGGACTGAAATGAGTGAACAAACACACTAAAATTAGAACATCTTATATTTGTGAACGAAGGGAGTATCAATTATCCTGTGATTTTCTACAAATATTTAGAACCGTCTGAATGCTTAATAAGTTAGAAGATTTTGAATGAAAATGAACTAAGAATCCAGTGCCTAAATTAAGAACCATTGACCTAAAGTCAAACTTCCATATTTCGAAATTTTTGTTCTTACATATGGAGCTAGAAGGCATTTGGCAGCATTGTCATTCTTGTGGCATGGATCATTTGGAAAGAAAGAAAAATAGCATAGTACTATTTAACAACTACATCCCACTCCTGAACTGATCAAACTTTGTAACCAGCGCTTAACGTCCTGGTGTATGGCTTGGGAAAAAGTGCTGCAGATTCTTAGGTCGTGGTGGTGGTTGTTACCTAGCGCAAGATATGGGTGCTAGGTTGTAGGTTTCTCAGTCGTGTGTTTGCTTGTTGCTAACCAGAGACTAATGTAAGACCTCGTTTTTGTTCCTTTCTTTCTTCTCGTAATAAAAATGGCAGAGATACCAAGGGGAGCACTGACACTAAAAACCCCACAACAGATTGTGGTAGTACGTGATATATTGGTCACATATAATTAAATCTTGTTAGAAACCGCATGCCATCTGGTTTTTCTTTTATTGCTGGAGGGGTGGAGCCACTTACAAGGAAGGCATTCGGTGTTTCAAACAGGCACAAATGAAACATGATAGTTATAGAGAAATATAATATTCAAGATTTTTTAATTGAATATTCAACATAAAAATATAGCCACTATCAAGACAGGATAGTGGGCAGCAAAGAAAAATATGACATCTCGAGGATAAGATGGAAGGCTTGATAGGAAAGAAACTTTATGCTCACACTACTGCCGAGAACACTAGTGAGAACTTACGAGAAGGGCAGCATGTTCCGCACTTTTGGAGCATTTGGCATATCCATAAAAAGAGAATTTGCAAAGAAAGATATTCTCCTTCTAGCATCAAGGTTTGTAGGGACATCCATAGCAGACTCTTTGACGGTGAGCAGAAGATGAAGCCTCTTTATCTGAAATCAGCATGTAGTAGGTATAGTACAGCAACAGGATCAAAAGAAGCGTCGTATAAGAAACTGTTTAAAAAAACAGGGCTGAAAATCAAACCTTTTCAGTCCATGCATTTGATGCCTCCACAGGGAACTTAATAGCTTTAGTAAACAATTGATCTTGCTGATCAAGCGGTGTCATTCCTTCATGTTTTTTAGCATTTCCACCGTGTATGGAATCCAGTACACTTCAATGAGAGGAAAAACATAATAGCACCAGTTACCACAATATTGATGTAACCAAAACTATGGATGCAAAGGCTTGGCATAGATGTGAATAGTATTTCAGTAAAAAAGCATGCCATGCTGTTTTCATAGAAGGAAGCTAAGCTCCTCACCTGCTGAGCTCTTGTTCCTCCATTATATCCTTTGTGACCACCTCAAGCATATCTTGGAACAAAATAACAACTTGACCCAAGTCTTCTACCTTATTCTTTTGCTGTATTCAAACAGATAGATACAGTGAGAGGGAGGAGGGGGGGTGGGAGACCTACAATCATGAAGACAAATTCTGTATACCAGTAACTCAAGTAGCTCAATGAGCTTCTTGCTCAGGGCTGGAAGACTCCTCATGTTCAGATCCCTAATCAGAGTTTCTTCGGCTATATGTTTATCAACAACTTCAAAAATCTCTTGCATAACACTGAAATAGGCAGCACATATTTATTCAGGAGTTGGGTACGAAAACAGAACTTCAGTTAAGGAATAGAAGTGCAAAAGAATGAAATAGGCATCACACGATTAATCAGGAATTCGAGGTTTCAAAACAGAACTTCAATCAAGGAATAAAGTGGGTGAGAAAAGACTAAACATATGATTAAGAAAAAACATACACTTTCTCACGTTGACCAAACACTAAGGTGTTGATGATGTTTTTGAATGAAGCATAGCATTCTCTGATAGCATAGGAAAAATACGGGTCCGATTTCATTCTCTTGTTCAGATCGCGATAATTTCCTCCACTGTCTGCCGCCATATCCAATGCTATCGGAATCTAAAATCCAGTATAAATAAATAAACAAATGTGTGAATCCAAGTAAAGAAAGTACAAAGTGGTCAAGTGGTAAACACCTTGCTAGCAAGTAGAAAAGGTGGCCATTGGAATATATCCAATTCACGATCTTTGCAGTATGGAACAAGTAGCAAGTCCATCTCCCTGTTATCTATGAGATCTTCTTCACGGAAACTTGTGATAATTAGATTCCACATTTGGGCAAATCTTGCAGCTATTTTCTCCCTCTCTTGTTCATTACCAGAAGGCTAAAAAAAATTATGTCAGGTCAAAAGAGCTAATGAATGTAGCATATTCAATCTGATTATCCAACAATCTACTCCTGATGTCAAACAGGCGAAAACTTACCTTAGCAAGTTTAGTGGAAAAAGCAGCCCGAAAACCTTTCCTCTTGTGTTGATCAGAAGGTATCAACAATTTATTGAAGGCCCAAGGCAAAGATTCAAAGCGAGATCTTAACATGCCTAAAGTCCGTATCTGGTTTCATGGGTCAAGAGAAATGTCTATCATAAGTTTCTTTGATAATGATAGACAATGCTCCAGAATATTAGGGAAATAAACAATAGAGCATGATGGTTACTAATATAAACATAACGAGGCTAACTGATAGATTTATTCATATAAAATAATATAACAGTAGAGAGAATTCTTTTTTTTAGCTAACAAGAGAGAGCATTCCTGTGTGCAGTTTCACAACTGGAAATGGCAGCCTAAAAGTAGGGATGGTGAAGTTAAAAACAACAACCTTAGCACTAAAGTTTTGTAATTTTCTACTGAATGCAGAGCAGCATAATAGGACAAGAAAAGCAATTCAGAACAAAAGCAGGCAGAGCAAGCCCAATCTGTCAAGTAATAAATTGTAACTCTGAAAATTTTACTAACCTCACCAAGTCGACGACAAGCCCCATAGATACCACCAATCAATGTTGAGAAAACTGCGTACCAAATTTGGGTGTCCATGAAATAGACCTGGACAACACAACTGACAAAACTTAGTATACTGGTTAAAAAACTTCTTTTGACAGAAAATGAGGATTGACGCATACAAGAATTATTGGAGCCCAAAGTGCGATGACAACACCAATATTGTTACTTGCTGCAAAGAAACCAAAATGAGAACACCAAAAATTTCAAGAAAAAAGGTTACAAAGAGGAAGACAGCAAGCTTCATCATAAATACCATTAGGGAAAAACTCATGCCACTGGAAATTCCGAATCGGTTCTCTCATTATATCTTTTGTTGGTTGTACCAGAGGCTTGATCTGAAACCAGCAAGTAAGAGAAGATGAATAAGCAGCACTAGTGGAAAGCTGAGTGCTAAAAAGGCTTGGTCCTGACTGAATCCCAAGAAAATAGACAACTATTTTACATGCCATCCAATAGGTTTTTGAGATTCACCAACATGCTGCTGATGCCATTGTTGTTCTAACATGTACATTCAAGAGCAAGAAATGGCTTATGTACACAAATTAATTTAACTATGGAAACAAAAACATTGAGGCAGTGAGGCCACATTTGGAATGCAAGGAATGTTCTAGTTTGTGCAGGAAGTGACTAGATACCTCAATATAGAAGCTCACTATCAACTTCATCGCTAAAAGGAGAACCCAGAACATGGTATACCTATCAGTACAACAGTGATTAGTGATTAGAAAAAAGCATAACAGTAAAGCCAAGTATGAAGATGAGTTAACAAAGTGATTCCACTCTTAACATACTTGAAGAGAGAGAATGGGCCTTCATGCATTCCTCTGCCAACAAATAATCGAGGCTGCAGATATATTTGGAAAAATATATCAACAAACAAACCCATGTAATTAATGACAGGAAACAATAGATGGAAAATTACCTGGGACCACCACATCATGAATGTTATGACCTTAACATTTGAACTCTCAAGTATCCTTCTGATACATGGGAAAAGAAATAGCACAGCCGCAAGAATATTTGGCGCCAAATATATAACAACAGCCAAAATGTATAATGATGGCTGATTCTGACCATTGCCAAGCCAACTTTTTATTATTCTTGAAAGACCCGAAGGATTAGACCAGGTATATGCATAAGTCACAGGTAGAATCACAACCCATGCAGCAGCTGATACTAACTTCAGGACATATCGCAGCTTTCTTGCAAACGACATGCTTCTTCTTGCTTTCCAGCCAAATACAATGTCCAGGGTGGCTGCGTTGATTATATTTGTCGAAGTTAGTACATACAATAGAGTAGTAACTACGCATACATCTTAGCTACAATAAACGTGGTTAAACATATATCCTTCAGTCATGTTACTAATTTAATTATTGTTAGGTCGCTGGCAAAGCAATCATACTGATATACTTGTGTTGTCATTTAAACACGTCTTAATTAGAACTCTCCCTAGATATTAGAGTATGACTCATTAAGCATTTAATGTTTTATCATCAATGGCGCTACAAAAAGAAGATATCACAAGCTAGATTGGCACTGCAGTGTTTCTGCTTAATACTAAGCTACTAAGCTGCCTGCTAAATAATTTAGATGTGCATTGGCAAATCTCAAAGCATGAAAAGGGAGGTAAGGTAGGAGTTCAGTCAATTACCTTGACCCAACTTTAAAACAGCAGCAGTTATAAATATGCTCAAAACTTGTTTGAAAACTCCAGCATCAAAGATATCACTTGGTGTGCCACCATTCCATGCAATAATAATCATAGCCTGCATTGAAACAAAACATAGTAGTATGTGCATGTGAATTCTCAAGTGAAGGAGTGAAGAGAGGGGGAGGGGAGCAACAAACCTGCAAGGATAAAATTAAGAAGATCCACATTCTATCAAAACTACGGAATATGTGCCAAAATGAACGTATCTCGACAAAATTAATCTTTCCCATCCAATGGACACTGCCAGCAGATCTTTCCTCCTGGATTACGACAAAATGAAGTATAATCAGAATTGATACAGAAGGCAAGTCTTTCTTTTTCTTTATTTCATGTTTACGTTAACAATGTACATCACTCACATATCCGTGTAGGCTTAACAACTTAACAGATAAAGCAAAGACATGAGAACAAATCTAGCTGCAGTGTGCATTATCGAATCCATTGTCAACAGAAAACAAACATGCAGCATCTGATCAGAATATCTTATTATCAAGTTCAATTCATGAAGACTTAAGCGCTGGTGAATTGTATTATTATATCACAGGAAACTATCAATGCGTTCACAGTTGACATGAAAGAAATTGCAATAATGTTAGGTATTAGTATCTAGAAACATACTCCATTCAGACGATTAGGATAAGCAAATTTGGGAGTTTTGAAAAAATCTGCATCAGCTCTCATGGGCCATCCAAGCCGGAAGCAGTCAACTTTCCTGAAAAGCAACACAAGAATAATTTGATGACTTCCATCAAAATCAGGGGCACAATATATTGAAGGCAACAACTAAATACGACTGCTGCTTACCAAAAGTACTCATTTAGATCATCGTAGTTCCTCCAGTGTGAGTGTTTTGACTTCATTGTCTTGCTCCTGTGAGCTTCCTGCAGAATTTCAGAATTTAACAATCAGGCTTGAAATGGAAAGAAGAAGAAAAACAGTCTGAATACAAATGTACAACTATACCTCCTCTATAACTTTGTATATCGGAGTCACAACTTTCATCAAGAATGCCTCTTCATCACCACCATAAGCTGGTTTAACATTTTCACCAGTCATTGGGCTCACGTTTCCAGCCAACATACCATAGAGCTCAAAAGCCATCTTTATGAAGATCAGAAACAGAATTGTTACTAATAAATATGATGGCACCAGAAAATACAACGTACAGACTTGAGCATTGTACTAACACAAAAACATCCCCCGATTAGCATTTTTTTTCAAACAGCATTTTTCTCCATTGTCATGAATATGAATTCTACAATAGCTAAGCTCACAATGTGCAGTTATCAATAAATATATCACAGTAATACAGTATGTCATATCCTTGCTACCAAGAGTAGTCATTTGGACATACGTAGGCTAACTGTGACTATTACGATCAATGAAATTCCACACAAAAAACTGATTTTGAATTGTAGTATTGAACATCAAATTCTTAGACCAATTGATCAGGTATCATGTTTGAAGAATTAATAGGACAATGGCCGAACATATACAAAAATATATGACAATATGCGTAATCTGCGAAATAAAAGTTGATCTTACATGATGGTATATGTAGCAAAGACACTCTGGCATGAATCTCAAGTTAGCCGCCTCGCCCCAAATCAAAAGGTAGAGACCCATATAGAGAAGCTTGCGTTGCTGAACTTCCTGTTGGATAGTTGGCAACCTACACATTAATTGGTCCAGATGTTGAGACAAACGGCAACTCATGAAGAGATTTAATATTGGTATGGACCAGGGCAGAAGTAGGCCATAACTGAACTTTAAAAAAACAAGGAATTGTTGGACTTCATTGACCTACCATAAACTGCTTTTGCGGCCAAGGTACTTGCACCACATCTTATAACTCTTAAATAGCTTCTTCATTACATAATCCAGAGCCCTGTCATCCAACTGGAAAAAAAAAACAATCCATCTTCACATTACTTGCAGGCACATGAAGAAAGAAAAAAACCAACATGCCCAGTTCCTCATAAAATAAGTTGAGACGGAGAAACAGGAACCTTAGATTGCTGTTCAGGCTTTGGTATCTGCCTTATGTGTACATTTGCAAGTAACAGGATGAGATGTTCCCTTTGGTTGGCTACATTGTCTTTCTGCAAAGAGTGACTCAAGATTAGATGACGTGCATTTTCAGGGTAAAACACATGTAAACACGCACCGCCACAGACAAATAAAACCATCTCATGCATAGTTACCTGAAACCCAAACATAGCCTGAAGCCAGTCGAGAAGATCTCTATCGGTCTTCTTCTCATCAGGCTTCTTTTCCTGCTTCTTTTCCTGCTCCTTGTCCTTGGGCCACGGCAGGCCTCTTATATTGCGAAGAGCGTAGACAGCAGCTTGAATCTACAAAATATAAGGAGCAACTCAGTGAAAAGACAATTAATGAGCTTTAAGGCGGCATTCGTTGCAACCAGACTAGATATAGAAGGAAACCTCCGGGTTTTGCATTATAGCTTGATCGGTACTTTCAGGATCGAGAGGCAGGATATTGTAAGGCACATAGAGCTTCTTCTTCTCCTCGATTTTGTTGTGCGTGTCCAGAATCTGCGCACCAACAAACACATGCCGCGCAGCAGATGAAAAACGGATGACATTACACAGTGAGCAAAGGAAGCGGCAGAACCCATATGTAGTAACAAAAGAAACCGATCGATTACGCACCGCCTGGTCGACTTCAACGGACTGCGACACGTTAACGGCTTTCAAGACCTCGAACAAGACCGCGGCAGTCTGGTACGCTTTAGTGAGCAGGGCACTGATGAATCAAGCAGTAAGAATAATCACATGATTGACAAACAACAGCAAGCAATGGGCCTTGTCATCTGATAGACAGGGCAGCCAGCATTTAACTGTGAACATAAAGCGTAGAACGTCGGACGGAAGCAGCGGCTGGCTCACCGGTCGGCCTTGTCGGCGGCGTTCTGGAGCGCCTGGATGTACTTCTTGTAGTACTCGCGGTAGAAGCGCTGCATCTCGCGCGCGTCGCTCTGGTGCACCCTCCCCTTGAGCGTCGGGTCGTTCTCCTGCACAAACAGCGAGCTCAAGCAGTCAATTAGAAGCTCGCATTCCTTGTCCCCAGCCAGAAGTGGTAAATTGGGGAACGTGGATGAATGAAGATGATGAATAGAAGGTGAGTGGTGGTAAGAATTACCCTCTCGAGCCTTTGCAGCAGCGCGGTCTTGAACTGGCGCACTCCACGGCCGCTGGAGGTGGGGTCGAGCCGGTGGGCCTTCTCGAAGGCGTAGAAGCGGCCTGAGCGGAAGCGGAGGCGCAATGAGCAAACCATGCTTCCGACGGCAAGCAAAAATTGTACTACTAGATTGGGCCTAGGTGAAGAAGTAGATCGGGCCTGCTTACAGAGGTATGCGACGCGCGGGTTGCCGGCCTCGACCTCGTTGGCGACCCGGAGGATGGGCGCGATCTCGACGAGCGAGGAGGGCACGACCTCGCTGTCGAAGATGGACTCCCCCATGTTGCCGACGGTCTGCGTGCGCAGCAGCCGCCTCCCCGCGGACGACGCCCCCGCCGGCGACGGCCCCCCCGGCGACGCGGCCGAGGAGAAGTCCGCCCTCCTCCCCCCCGGCGCCGCCATCGCGCCCTCCCCTTCCTTACCCCTCAAATCCCTGCAGCCCCACCAAAATCCGAATCCAAAAAGGTCGTCGGTAAATCGGCGGCCCGGACAGTGCGGGGCGGACGGAGGAGCCGGGCGAGTGGGGGCCGCTTGCTTGCCTACCTCGAAACCCTAGGTCCGGCCGTCGGCGAGGTGCTGGCGCGGCGGAGGGGGGCGGAGTGGGGGTGGCAGTGGGCTGGACTGTGGGCGGGGCGGAGGTGGGTGGGGTGGAGTAACGGGGGAAAGGTTTTGGCCGGGTTTTGAAATTGTTTTGCGGCTCTGCCCGCTGCCTCTACCGTCAGACGGAACAGCCCCTCGGCCTCTCCCAATACCACGGCCCTGCCACTGTGGGTCGTGCTAGCTTCGCTGCAGTAGTGAGGGTGCCGTCGAGGTTAGGGGCGAGGGACGAGGGCAGATGCGTCATTGCGGCGCCGCAGCCGCTGCGGCGAGGAGGAGCATGCGTGGGTGGGCCATGGCAGTCGTCGTCGTTTGCGGCCTCGTTTCTCGCGCAGGTCTCGGTGCTTTTCCGCGGAGGGCTCGTGCGGTCGTGGCCCGTCCGATTTTCTGTTCCCTTTTCACACCGCGGGGAAAATGAAATACGTAAAAATTAGCTGCCATGTCGGAGTACTAGTAAGAAGTGAGAGCTCGAGAGCCGAGAGGTGCTGTAGTCCTTTTCTTTTTTCCCTCCTGAGCTTCCCGGCAAGCTCGGTAATTTTATTTTAGATAGTTAGATAATTAAATCATCAACCTAGAACTACGCGAATGACTTATTCACCGAGACGGAGATAGTAGTATTTTGAACGACAAGGGTAGGTCAATAACGGAGAGTGCTTGGTAGCCGGTGCTCCCTTCTTTCTGGTTTACTCGTTGGTTACAACTGGTCAGCTCGGTGGGTGCATACTTTATTACTCTGTGGATGCAAAAAAAAAAAAAAAAAGTGGGGATGATTTACTGGCCTGTGGTGTTGCTACTCTGCTCGGTGACGTCGTGTTACACTTTGGCTTCTGATCTCTTCTCAATTTTTTTTCGTTGTGATGATAGTAGGCTTGGGGTTGTGATCTTAAGCCAAGAGAGGAATCTCATGACATGACGCCAGCCATCGCAGATTTAATTAGTCGGCATGTTCACGCGACACCAGTGTAGCACAGTGCCGTCCCGACTAGGCACGTGCGCGTGCAGAGTATGCAAAACTGCCAAATGCCAGTGCCCATCAAACGGTCAGTATTCCACCATATAATATAGCCAGGTTAAGTAAGGTATAATCCACGCAAGCAAAAAATAAACTTCAGGTGTAAGAGCAACTCCAATGGGGCGACCCAAACGGACGGCGCATTTGTTCGCTTTTTGTCCGCCCGCCCGGCGTCCGCCCAGTTTTGCATCTGGGTCGGCAGTGCGCCCAACGCGCCGACCCATTTCATGTCCGTCTTCATGATCTCCACCCCGGTCATCATGCTTGCAAGAGCCACTTCTTTCGCCTTTGTCTTGGCGTTGGCGGCCTCGATCTCTAGCATCTTGGCTTGCTTCTCCGCCTCGAGCTCGAACATCTTGGCTTGCTTCTCGGCGTCAAGATCAAGCCTCCTCCTTTGGATCTCCATGAAAGCATCCATTGGCTCCCCCTTGAAACGCCGGCGCTCCTCCTCCCTTGAGTCCTTCTTATTGATCATGCCGTCCACGCTTGCGATCAAGGCGTTGGTGGCCGCATCTCGCTTGTCCTCCTTCTTGGAGTTGGTCTTCCCCCTCGGCCGTGCCGGCTCGCCCTCCCCAACATCCTCCACGGCTTTCTTCCCCCCACGTGCCTTGAGGGCGGCATATTGCGCCTTGAACTTCTCTTCGTCCTTGATGACCCGATAGCAATGGGAGAGGTTGAAGCACTTGCCATTGTGTTGAACCTTGAATGCCTCCAAAGCTTGAAATGCCTATAAAATGTTTCCATGCAAGCATATGGGCAAGTGATAGCAAATGAAGACGTAAAAGGATGATCTTGATGACACAAAAGAGGGCGGCTTGCTTGCTATCATACCATGTCTTGCATGCCGATGCCGCTCACGAGGCAGGCTTTGACGCTCTCAAGGGTGGCGCAAAACTTGTTGCACTCTTGTTGGATCATCCTCCACCGCTTGGAAATGGAGACCCACCCGCGCGTGCTCACAAATTGGTAAGGTGGAAACTTCTTGAGCTCATGAAACTCGCGGTGCACACGAGTCCAAAAGGTCGAATGCTTTTGCTCGGCGCCCGTCTTTGGGTCTTGTCTAATGTCTCGCCAACACTCGCAAAGAAGCTTGTCCTCGGCAGCTGTGTACGCCTTCGTGCGCTTGCTCTTGTGCTTCGGCTTAGGACCGGCAGCTTGGTTGGCGAGCTCGTCCTCGAACAAAGGCTCCACTTCGATGTCGCACTCGTCCTCTTCCTCTAGCCCATGGTCCTCCGGGAACTCGTGGTCGAGGGGGAAGCCGTCCAGGTCGATGCCGACCTGATCACGCATGAAGGCCGCCTGATCGGGATCATAGCCAGCGGCCGGCGTGAACGCCCCGCGGCCGTCCTGGCTTTGTGTCTCCTAGGGATCATAGCCAGCGCCCGGCGCACCACCCTCGAAGATGAGGTTTTGCATGTAGTCCTCGTCGACGGCGGACGGCATTTCCTCGAACAGGTTACGAGCGCCCGGGAGCCCGCCGGCCGGCGTCTATCGCGCGCGTTTCCTCGTGCCGCCGGACGACGAGCCACCGACCACCAGGGTGGCATTGAGGTCGATGGGCGCGGGCGCGGGCGTGGAAGGCGCGACCACGCTCACTGTTGGGTAACGTAGTAATTTTAAAAAAATTCCTACGCACACGCAAGATCATGGTGATGCAAAGCAACGAGAGGGAAGAGTGTGTCCACGTACCCTCGTAGACCGAAAGCGGAAGCGTTAGCACACCGCGGTTGATGTAGTCGTACGTCTTCACGATCCGACCAATCAAGTACCGAACGCACGGCACCTCCGAGTTCAGCACACGTTCAACTCGATGACGTCCCTCGAACTCCGATCCAGCCGAGCTTTGAGGGAGAGTTTCGTCAGCACGACGGCGTGGTGACGATGATGATGTTCCACCGACGCAGGGCTTCGCCTAAGCACTGCTACGATATTTATCGAGGTGGATTATTATGGAGCGGGGCACCGCACACGGCTAAGGGATCCAAGGGATCAATTGTTGTGTCTCTAGGGGGTGCCTCCCTCCCCGTATATAAAGAAGTGGAGGAGGGGGAGGGGGCCGGCCACTCTTGGCGCGCCCCATGAGGAGTCCTACTCCCACCGGGAGTAGGACTCCCCCCTTCCATGTTGGAGTAGGAGAGGAGAGGGAAGGAGAGAGAGGGGGAAAGGAAAGGGGGGCGCCGCCCCCCCCCCCTCCTTGTCCAATTCGGACTTCAGGGGGAGGGGCGCGCGACTGCCCCTTGGCCGCCTCTCCTCTTCCACCACTTGGGCCCATAAGGCCCAATAACCTCCGGGGGGTTCCGGTAACCCCCCGGTACTCCGGTATATATCCGATAACCCCCGGAACCATTCCAGTGTCCGAATATAGTCGTCCAATATATCAATCTTCATGTCTCAACCATTTCGAGACTCCTCGTTATGTCCGTGATCACATTCGGGACTCCGAACTACCTTCGGCACATCAAAACACATAAACTCATAATATAACCGTCATCGAACTTTAAGCGTGCGGACCCTACGGGTTCGAGAACTATGTAGACATGACCGAGACACGTCTCCAGTCAATAACCAATAGCGGAACCTGGATGCTCATATTGGCTCCCACATATTCTACGAAGATCTTTATCGGTCAAACCGCATAACAACATACGTTGTTCCCTTTGTCATCGGTATGTTACTTGCCCGAGATTCGATCGTCGGTATCTCAACACCTAGTTCAATCTCGTTACCGGCAAGTCTCTTTACTCGTTCCGTAATACATCATCCCGCAACTAACTCATTAGCTGCAATGCTTGCAAGGCTTATAGTGATGTGCATTACCAAGTGGGCCCAGAGATACCTCTCCGACAATCGGAGTGACAAATCCTAATCTCGAAATACGCCAACCCAACAAGTACCTTCGGAGACACCTATAGAGCACCTTTATAATCACCCAGTTATGTTGTGACGTTTGGTAACACACAAAGTGTTCCTCCGGTAAACAGGAGTTGCATAATCTCATATTCATAGGAACATGATAAGTCATAAAGAAAGCAATAGCAATATACTAAACGATCAAATGCTAAGCTAACGGAATGGGTCAAGTCAATCACATCATTCTCCTAATGATGTGATCCCGTTAATCAAATGACAACTCTTTGTCCATGGCTAGGAAACATAACCATCTTTGATCAACGAGCTAGTCAAATAGAGGCATACTAGTGACACTCTGTTTGTCTATGTATTCACACATGTATCATGTTTCCGGTTAATACAATTCTAGCATGAATAATAAACATTTATCATGATATAAGGAAATAAATAATAACTTTATTATTGCCTCTAGGGCATATTTCCTTCACTCACGTCGGGTGAGCACTCCCCGGAGAGGCGGGAGGCCTGCGGGTAGACGTGGAAGCCGGGGACCGGGTTGCAAGCCGACGCGCGGGGTGAGTCGGGCATCACCATCCGAGGAAACGCCGACGAGCCGGTGCTGACCGCGGCGACGGCGGCTTGGAGGACGCTGTGCTGGCTAGGGTTTACCCCTAGCATGTAGAGCGCCTCCCTCGTTGCCGCGGCGACGGCGGCGGCCTCAGCCCTCGCGTCCGCGGCGTGCCTCCGGCCCTTCCTCTTGGCCGACTCCCTTGCCCGCTGTTCGGGCGTCGGCGACGTCGAGGTCAAGGTCGAGGTCGATGGCGTCCTCCATGGCTGGTTGGGGGGCGGGGGCGCGCGCGGGCGGGAGCGTTTTTGAGGAAAATGGGGGGAATGGTGGTGGCTGCCACCGACCGGCGGGCCCGGGGAGAGGAGTAGGCGCGCGCGCGCGTCCGTCTCGTGTCCGCGCCGACGCAAATCCGGCTCAAAATTGGGACTGGAATGGGTCGCCCGCGGACGAAAAACGAACGCGCGTCCGTTTGGGTCGGCGCGTTGGGCCGCCACATTTGTCCGCGACGATTCAAACGGACGCGGGCGGATGAAATGGGTCGCCTCTATTAGAGTTGCGCTAATGTAATCTCTACGTACACTAGTTGGGTAGAGTGATTTTGTACTGATCGGAGTACATGCATGCATGCATGTGGCGATGACACTGACGGACTCGATCAGATGAGACGAAGCGACCAACAGATCCACATGCATGGGGCTTCCTCGGTCGGGCCCCGGGGTGTACGTGGAGAGACAACTGTTTCACAGGACGGGACGTGACGTGGCCGGCCCAAGTCCTGCATGGCTGCATACATGGGTCCGTCCAAACTTGGCATGTCAAGTAAGTTCTCGTGTGAAGTTTGCGTCAGCGTGATCAGAACGAACGCTGCCGTGCTTGCATGCACGAAAGGCTCTGTCACGACCGGAACACCTGCTTGGACGGTGGCACCATGCGTTGTGGATGAGATGGTGTGGTGTACCAAAAAGAATAATCTCGGGGTCGGCCCCTTTCAACTCCTGTTTAGGTAACCTTTGGCAGGGGAATGGAGATTTGGACCAAGGCGTTCGTGGTAGGATTAGGCACGGAAAACAGGTTTTTACTGCCGTTCCCTTGTTTACTCCCTCACTTCCAAACTAATCGAAGCTCCAGGTTTCTCCTTGGCCAAAATTGCTTAAGTTTGATCAACTATATAGAAACATGAGTTAAGATCTACTCCCTCTGTTCCCAAATGTAAGTCTTTTTAGAGGTTCCAACGAGGGACTACATACGGAGCAAAATGAGTGAATCCATACTCTAAAATATGTCTATATACATCCGTATGTTGTAGTCCATTTGAAATCTCTAAAAAAGACTTGTATTTAGGAACGGAGGGAGTACAACACAAAATACACATAGCACAATTTTTTTTATAAACAATCACATGACACTAATTTGGTGTTCTAGATGTTTGTATATTTTTTTTGATAGACTTGATCGAACTTAAGCAAGTCTAACTTGGAATAAATCCAAAACTTCAATTATTTTGAAACAGAGGTAGTACATGTGACAAGAATTAATCGGGAATGAAAGCTTAATCACGGCCCGTGGCCGAAAAATCGCCGGCGTTGCTTCGTTTGTTTGAAAACAAAGCCGGCGGACGACGGAGATGACGTAGAGCCACTGCTGTGGAGCTTTGTGGCGTTGATATCGCAGCAAAGATCTATAATCTCTGTATGTGACCGGCGACCTTCATCGTAGGCCGGAGAGGTTGATTTGAGGCCCATCTTATACTATCAGTCTTGTCGCACCCG
>NC_057814.1:636032121-636033694 GCF_018294505.1 Triticum aestivum
CCCCGAGCTTTGGATTTTTGGATTCGGCTCAACGCCGTTGGCCCGTGCTCTCACCTTCTCCGTCCGCAAGGTGTTAGACGAATTGCCTAAGTGCCTTTTTTAGCTATTTTTCATTTCGTTAGCTGTTTTGGCAATCAAATTCTACGTATAATATTGCATAGTGTAGATGAAGAGATTGAGTGAGATGTTCTTTGACGAACCTTCATCGGTCGGACGAGAAGGAAGAAGATGATGACAATTTCGAAAATGCTCATTGACGTGATCGTTAACGAGGACTTTCGGGACCGAGACTAGGATCACAATTCGGCCGCTTGTACATCAACCGAGATAGAGCAGAGGGTCATGAGAAGATTATGAAGGATTATTTTAACCCATATTCAACTTATCCGGAGAAGTATTTTCGTCGGCGGTTTCAAACGCACCGAAGTCTCCTTCTCATCATTGCAAAAGTTGTAGAGAAGCATGATGATTGGTTTAAACTGAAGATGAGTGCATGGGGAGAGATAAGTGAGAGCCTTTTTACGAAGTGTATCGCGACTATTTGAGTGCTTGCCTGTGGGTGTTCGACTGATGCCATTGATGACTATGTCCGCATCAGGGAAGATTCAATCTTAAAGTCCGTACGAAGATACACACAAGCCATGATTGAGATCTATGTGGCGGAGTACTTGAGGGCATCCAATGATGAAGATACCGAGAGGCTTTTGGCTTCGAGTGAAATAACGAGGATGGCCTGACATGCTTGGGGCAATTGATTGCCATCGCAGAGCTAAGCATGGGTGTGTTTGGTCTGTGCCCAATTTTATTTTACCAAAATTTTGGCTGGTTAGGTTTTTGCTTGCATATGGTTTGGCTAATATTGGATAGAATATTGAACCATAGTTGCGAGAGAAGCTTAGAGTTGGCCGCATGGCGCCGAAATGAACTAGAGTTGGCAAAAAGTTTGCCAACTCGTCCAAACGAGAACTAATATCATGACCATGACCAAAAATTGAACATACCTTTGATGGCAATCCTGCATGCGCAGAGTCGGGCATGAGAAACTGTGAGTACCCAAGGTATAATCTCTTCGTTACTTCGTACACTAGTCGAATGCGATTGATTTATCGGTAGCTCATCAGAAGGCAGACGCGGCGATGGAGTCGATCATGGCCGGACGTGGATCGATGGGTGGAAGCCGAAGACAGCGCGTACGTGTGTAGACTGGCACAGCCCGGCCGTCTCAATCAGAAGACAATCGACTCAAATAATAAAGAAGATCAAAGAAGACGATCGACTCCACATGCATGCATGCACGGTCCCGTGACCAAAGCTCAAAAGCAGCTACTGTACGTACAGGCTTGCGCTTTGTCTAGGACTTGGGCGCGGCAACCACACATGCATGGGTCCAAACTTGCACTAGCACCTCTACTCACTCTGATCTCGTTCGATCTAATGTTTAAAGCCGTGCGCGTCGTCTAAAACCACGACAAGGATAATGAAATGGAGGGAGCATATACAATACCACAATAGCTAAATGTCAGTCGACTAACTTTACCTATTATGGTCAGTCGATTTTGAAGGAGTTCGCCGG
>NC_057814.1:636033928-636040501 GCF_018294505.1 Triticum aestivum
TGATGCAAGTTCGCCAGAGAAAAAAACGGTCATTCCGCGAGCGCGCAGGGGGCAGCACCTCGGTGGGCCGCGGTCGGGGTAAGGGCGGTGTGATGATGCTGCGTGGGAGCGCCGCCGGCCGCGGTGGTGGTTGTAGGCAGTTCGGCCAGCGGTCGATGCGGCGGTTTAGCGAAGGAGATCAACTGGAGGATGAAGAAGGGCTGCCCACCTTTTGATTTGCATCTAACGGCCCAAAATGCCTGACCTAAATCTGAAATCCAAGCGACTAACATCTGGCCATTCCCATACAATACTATACATGCTCTGCATCGTTATCGTGTCACACGTACGTAGGAGTACGTACGTGTCTCGGGGATGGACAGGCACGTTCAATTCACGTCGGTTCATTGGCTGGTGAAATGGATGGACACCACGACGACGGCGACGCGCGGGAGAAAGTGACTCATCAATGGCAGATCTAATCTACTCTTTCCGTAAACTAATATAAGAGCGTTTAGAATACTAAAATAGTGATCTAAACATTTTTATATTAGTTTACAGAGGGAGTAGTAGCGAACACCCAAAAAGCGCCTTTGTACTTTGCGCACTGTAGGCTGGTCCGATCGAGCCATGGCGAGTGGCTGGCCAACCACCGTTCAATCCTCTTCTACGTGCAAAGTTGCATCGGCGTCACATGCTGTGCGGACGGCTCTGGATCGATCGAGCGGGTCAAAGTACGCAATCATAGGCTAGCGCCGAAACCTGCCTACCACCTTTATTACAGCCACTCGTAACTGGTTCACTAGTGGTAGGGGCGCGCCTCCTCTGCCATCCTCTGCGCATCTGCCTTAGTGATGCACCTGCGCGCGTGCATATGCAGCCCAGAGAAGTGCAGTTGTTCAAAAATAAATACAATCGACAGAAGTGCAGTAGGAAGCATTCAGTCATCAGGCATAGCAATCTAACATCCTTATAAATGCCTGCTCCTATACAAATGCTACATAGGTAATCAGAAATAGCTAGTACTGCAGATGAAAGCTATTGGGAAAAAGGGGGAAACAATTTTGATCAGAATGTGTTGTCGAGGTCAGCACTGTTTGCAAGGTTTGCTGCCGGAGATGCCCCTCCCTGCAACTATGTTCTCAATGGCCATTCGTACACGATGTATCCTCAAGGCAACAAGAGATTTCACTTTGCAATATGTCAAGAGTCGATAAGGAAGAATTTTGATAGAGCTTTCGGTGTGCTTCAGAAGCGCTTTGCCATTGTTCGTGGCTCTGCACAGTATTGGAACCCACGGGTCCTATGGAAAATAATGACATGTTGCATTATCCTGCATAACATGATTATTGAAAATGAGAGAGGCATGGCAGAGAACTTTCGGTACATCACCAATGAGGATCCTGTTGAGCCAAAACACGATGCAATCCTGATACATATATTTTTGGCAACACATCTAAGCATCGAGAACTGTGAAGTTCATACCCAGCTCCAAGATGATTTTGTTGAGCATCAGTGGCTACTTTTTTTTTGGAGAAAAGGTGATTGACTGACTTTATAGATAAACCCACGAGTTCACAACAAGTTCACACAACATAAACATAACCGGCACAACAGCCAACACGACAGTACCAACGCATAAGAATCATAATCAGGCATGCAGGCCACCACCCATAGGCGAACAAGACCAAAAGGAAACATATGAATCTACTGTCCCGCCGATTGAACCCTCGGAGATAAGGCGATCACCATAGCTTTGACTCGAGAGATCAAGTCGTCAGTAGCATCCACGTCACCATTCTTAACCAAAAGGCTTCCACTGCTGCATGAAGACAAGTGATTTGAAAATAACGTCAGCCGTCTTGCTCGGGAACACATGTTCAATCGTGAACTTGTTACGAGTAGTCCAAAGAGCCCAGGCCACGACAGCAAAACCAAACCAAAATAAGCGTTTCATTTGGCCCGAAAAGTGGTTAGCGAGGACTAACAAATGGGCGAAAGATGATGGGGCCCAATTCACCCCAAGCCAAGATCTAGCACAGCTCCACATCAAATACCGCAAAGTCACAAGAAAAAAAAGATGTGGTTAGAATCTTCATGCCTGGTGCAAAGAGAGCACTGGGAGGAAACTCTAGGGTAACGCTTCAAAATTTGATCAGCAACAGGTAATTTACCCCTAATAAATTTGATCAGCATCATTGGCTACTCCATAGCTCCAGTTGATTGTTGTGCCTTTATCATGCTGTTTGCTTCATTTGGATGACCCTTTCATGTTTTTTGAATTTGAATAATTTGAGTTGTCAACTTTAAATTTGCAATATTCATGAATTGTGTGAACTTCAATTATTAAGTTTGGATTTAATAATTGTGTAGATGGGTGGTCGAAATGTAGCTAGTTTGGATCGGCTAGAGATGCTCTGATCTCAGCTAGGAGGAACCTCATCGCGACAGCCGTCGCAGAGCTAAGCACCGGTGTGTTTGGTCTGTGCCCAATTTTACTTTACCAAAATTTTGGCTGGTTAGGTTTTCTGCTTGCCTATATATGGTCTGGCTAATATTGGATAGAAAAATTGAACTATAGTTGCGAGAGAGGCTTGAGTTGGCCGCATGGTGCCGAAACGAACCAGAGCTGGAAAAAAGTTTGCCAACTCATCTAGACAAGAACTAATATCATGACCATGACCAAAATTTTGGTAGGATAGACTTTGGTGGCAATTCTACATCCATCCGCAGAGTTGGCCATGAGAAACTGTGAGTGCCCAGGGTAAAATCCATTTGTACATTAGTCACACTAGTCGAATGCGATTAATTTGTCGGTAGCACATGAGAAGGCAGACGCGGCGATGAACCCGATCATTGCCCCGGACGTGGAGCGATGGGTCGAAGCCAATGACAGCGCGTACGTGTAGACTGGCACAGCCCGGCCGTCTCGAGCAGAAGACGAACGACTCCACATGCATGAATGCAAGGGCTGGCCGGTCCCGTGACGAAAGCTCAAAAGCAGCTACAGGCTTGAGCTTTGTCTAGGACTTGGGCGCGGCAACCACACATGCATGGGTCTCCCCGTACGTACGTACGTACGTGTCTCGGGACGTACATGCACGCACGTTCAATTCACGTCGGTTCATTGGCTGGTGAATGGATGGACAGCACGACGACGGCGCCGCGCGGGAGAAAGTGACTGATCAATGGCAGATCTAATCTAGTAGCGAACACCCAAAAAGCGCCTTTGTACTTTGTGCACTGTAGGCTAGTCCGATCGAGCCATGGTGAGTGGTTTTTTTTTTTTGAACCTGCCATGGTGAGTGGCTGGCCAACCACCGTTCAATCCTCTTCTGCGTGTAAAAGTTGCATTGGCGTCACATGCTGTGCGGACGGCTCTGGATCCATCGAGCGGGCCAAAGTACGCAATCATAGGCTAGCGCCGAAACCTGCCACCTTACAGGCACTGGTAACTGGCTCATGATTAATCAACGAACTCCGGCCGATACACATGCTGCTGTGCATGCCGCGGCAAGTCTCATCGGTTCATCGTGTGAAGCAAGCAGTTATACATTGTGGTGCAGTACATGTAATACTCCACTTAGGGTTGGCGATGGATGGGCAGGACGAGCCGACGAGACGTGATCGCCCAAAAGTGGCTTTAGACTTTGGCACTTTGGGCTTTGTATAGGCTGGTTGGTTAGGCGGGAAGAATGGACGCACGCATGATTCCTTACGAGCAAAGGAACGTAACCACTGTTCAATCTGTGCGGAGTGTAGAAGTTGGAGAGTTTGAGTCGGCTGCGCAGCGCCGTACCATGCGTGTGCCCAACCGGGCTGATTCGTAACTTTATTTTTGAGATAACGGCGTCCTTTATTTCAAGTGGTAATGTTCACAGGAATACATATATCGGCTGGTGCATCCGAACAGCACACATGGCGGCCAACATCAAAAGCGTTGCCGTCCTAGCCAACCTATGAGCTGTGATATTACATGCCTGCCGTTCATGGCTGAAATCACAAGCCCAAAAATAATATGTAAACTATGTTTCTTAATCTCTTTCAGGATCATGCAATGACCATCCGAATTCGATGCCACCTCCAGCTCTCAGATGACTCACAGACGGTCACTCACCACCGCATTATGTTAGTGGGGCTGATTTGTAAATAAAGCTGAAAACTCTCGAAACGAAACGAATCAACGGACAACAGGTAACACCGCAAATGGTATGTCTCACTTAATGCGAGAACGTAGCTCGCGTCGCCTCAAGCGATCGATGAAAAGGGCTGCCCCATTAAGTGTAATACAAGCGGTTTAGGGAAGCTTCCGACGACCGGTTCGCGTCACCTTCTCTCTCGTTTTGACAGTTTTGGGATGGATCCACAATTGTTTTTCTTTATCGTTTTTTATTTTATTTTATGTCCTCTTTTAATTTTTTTCCAAATATATATTGAATTTTAAATTTGTTGCAGAGAAGCAAGGTGAAGGTGGAGGGGGAGGGCTGCTGCAACAAACTGGGATGGGGATGTGACCGAACCGGATACTCTAGCAGAAGAACTAGGTTCATCTGAAATAAAAACCCAGACAAACCAGGTACCATTGCGGCCGAACCAGGTTACTGTAGCGAACCGGACCGAGTTCTGCGGCCATTTTTTTAAATTCTGAATCCTTCTTTATAAAAGATTTTTTTTTGAAGCATGAACAAATTTGATAAAAAAATATTTTGAATTTTCTTAATATTTTTTGTAAACACAAACAAATTTTGAAAACTCTTAACTTTTTTGAAAATAATAAGAATTTTTGAAAAAAAGATGAACAAATTAGGAAAAACGGGAAAATATTTTGTATTTTGGAAACAAATCTAGAAACCACTGACATTATTCAAATTATCAAAAATATTAATTTGTGTATTTTTTTACAACGCCAATAATTTTTTGAAATTCCAAAAAAATATTAATACAGAGAATATTTTCTGAATTTCTGAAAATTTGCTAAGAGGCGATCATTTTTTGATATTCTCAAACCTTTTTAAATTTATGGATTCTTTTAAAAAACAAATTTAAAAAAAGAACATTTTTCACAATTCAGAAAAATATTACTCAAAACAGCAAACATGAAGAAAGAATTTATGTACAAATATATAAAACCTAAAAAAAAACCAGTAAAATAATAAAGGTTGCTCATACATGTCCTGCTAGGTGAACTTGGTGGTGCGGTGGGAGTGTGTATCAACGCTCAGATCGGTTCCGGCACGACCTTCATGCTTGGGCAGATGTTCGTCTCCGGTGGAGTCACCCTGGTTGCCAACTCGATTAACCACCTCGTCTAGGTCGAGCCCTCCACTCTAGGATGGATCGTAAGATTCAGCAACATGGAGTACACCGCGGACTGTTGCGAGGAGTTGATCTTCTCGAGATGTGCATCTCTCTAGATCCAGGAGCTGCAGACGTCGAATCTCCTGATCTCAATGTCAAATCAGATCTCGAAGCTGCTAGAAGAAGCTGATATTTTCAAGCTACCACCATCTATCTCGTTGCCAATGTCGAAGATCTTATTGGCGTCCACAAAGGAACCACCGATGGGGCAACATACTCGGAAGAGGAGGTCGTCGAGTCCGTGGGCAACCGCTACCAGCTATGGTGCCGTCGGGCAAGTGGAAGGCGGCCTCAACCTACGGCATCTACATGGTGGACACGGCAAATGCCAGGAATGGCGGTGGTTGCGCCGACGCCGACGACAACAACAATCCGAACGGCGACGACAACAGCCTTGAAATCCCTTTGCATGCGGAACCATGCACCGCGTATGGAGAGCCACGGTCGATGAGCGAGTTTGGTCTCCACGATGAGGACATACTGAATTGTAAACTTTAAATTTGCAATATTCAAGAATAGTGTGAACTTTGAATATTAAGTTTGGATTTAATAAGTGTGCGAATATGTAGTTGAAATGAAGTTTGGATCAGCTAGAGATGCTCTGATCTCAGCTAGGAGGAATCTCGTCGCGACAGCCATCGCAAAGCTAAGCACGGGTGTGTTTGGTGTGTTCCCAATTTTGCTTTACCAAAAATTTGGCTGGTTAGGTTTTTGCTTGCTTATGGTCCGGCTAATATCGGATAGAAAATTGAACCATTGTTGCGAGAGAAGCTTTAGTTGGCCGCATGGTGCCGAAATGAACTAGCGTTGGCAAAAAGTTTGCCAACTCATCCAAACAAGAACTAATATCATGACCATGACCAGAATTGAACACATCTTTATGGCAATCCTGCATACGCAGAGTACCCAAGGTATAATCTCTTCGTACACACCAGTCACACCAGTCACACTAGTATACAAGATAGATGGGCAGGACGAGTCGACGAGACGTGATGTAACGCCCAAAAGCGGCTTTAGACTTTGGCACTTTGGGCTTTGTATAGGTTGGTCGGTTAGGCGGGAAGAATCCACACATGCATGGATCCTTACGAGCCAAGGAACGTAACCACCGTTCAATCTCTGTGGCGTGTCAAGTTTGAGAGTTTCAGTCGGCTGCTCACAGCATCTCCAACGTCGACTCTCAAATCTTCTGTAACTCTCTGGACCGCGTGGGACCTTGTTTTTTCCCACAAAACA
>NC_057814.1:636040890-636048808 GCF_018294505.1 Triticum aestivum
TGCATATGTCCTTGACGCCGTACCATGTGTGTCCGAGCCGAGCTGATTTGTAATTTTATTTTTAAGACAACGACGTCCTATATTTCAAGTAATGTTCACAGAAATACATAAACCAGTGGTGGATCCGAAAACCACACATGATGGCCAACATCAAGAGTTGTTGCCATCCTAGCCAACCTATGAGCTACGATGTTGTTCATGGCTAAAATCATAAACCAAAAAAATATAAAATATAAACCATGGTTCTTAATCTCTTTCAAGATCATGCAATGACCCCGCGAATTCTATGCCACCTCCAGCTCTTGGATGACTCACAGACGGTCACTCGCCACAACATTATGTTGGTGGGGCTGATTCATAAATAACAAATAAAGCTGAAAATGCTCGAAACAGAACGAATCAACGGACGACGAGTAACACCGCAAATGGTAGGTCTCGCTTAATACGAGAACGTACCTTGCGTCACCTCAAGCGACCGATGAAATGGGCTGCCCCATTAAGTGAGCAGTTTAGGAAAGCTTCCGAGGACCGGTAAATATAATCTGCCCTCTGGGTTTGACAGTTTTGGGAAGGATCGACGCTTTCTCCTTATGTTATTCTTTATATTTTTTGGGTTTTCATTTTCATTTTTTCTTATTTTTCAAATACATGTTGAATTTTTAATATATGTTAAGCATATTTTGTATATAACTCAAGCATTTTTAGATACACGTTGAATATTTTTTAAATACATGCTGAATATTTATCCGATTACATGTTGTAGATTTGTAAAATCTGCATTAAACATTTTTTAAACACATGGTGAACATTGTTTCTAAATTGCCTGAATTGTCTTTTACATTTTCATGAACCATTTTTGAAAATGACACTAAACTTATTTTTAAACGCATGATTTTTTTAGACGACATGAGCAGTTTTTTAAAATGGCACGGACATTTAAAAAAAACTACAGGAACAAAATTTTACTTATTCACGCAATTTTTCAAATTCCATATACTTTTTAGAAGTATTATTTTTAAAATGTCATGGACAGTTTTTTAAGTTGGGCAAACGATTTATTTTACACTGCATGAACATTTTTATATGCGTGGTGAACATTTTTTTTTGAAATGTCGTCAACATTTTTGTCTGAATGATGACAAGTTCGAATGGAGTAATGAAGCTCAAGTAGCTTGTGAGGAACCGAAAAAGGTTCTCCCCACAAAACAAACCAGTACTTGTTGGGCCCGAGTGAAAAAGAACCTTTGCTCTAAGTCAAGTGATGAGTGGTGCTAACAGTGGAGAACGAGGAACAAGGCAAGACCCTGAAAGTTCAACGGGCCATTTATTACATATCAGAAGTTTTGGCTCCTTCCAAATAAACTTACCCACATTACGAGAAGTTAGTTTACGGATTGACGTACTAGCAAAAAAGAAGATAGTCCATGCAACAGGCCGGACACTAGTCTCTTGTCTAAAAAAACCCTCGACAACGAGTCAGCGACAAATAAAAATAAGAACGGCGACAAAGGATCACCATGGAGGCCCCCTCGTTGGTGAGAACTGATCCAATAGCTCATGAATGACATGCATTTTGAGCCAGTAAAATTCACCCTTTATCGAAAAAAAAGCTGGTGTTCTAAGATATGTGACACCAGGGCACCCAGACGGCCAAGAGTGACATCTGAAGCTATCGTGTGCTGCTCTTCGAGCTCATCACCGGGCGCCCCAGGATGGGTGACGTGGTGGACATGGTCAGAAGGGTGTGGACGTCAGACGGCGCCGACTTCACCGGTGCTCCTACACTGTGTTAGTACGGCAGGGAGGAGGAAGGTAGGGAATCTAGAGTTGAAGCAGGAGAGCAAGAAAGGATTTCATGATTACCACAGCTGGCTCAGAATAATGTAGATACATGGTGCCACACTCATGTAACGTACAATGAGGAATAAAGTTACCGTACAGATCTAGCGAGAACACGAAAACACCAGCCATATGAAGGCCTTGCATGGAAGGTGTCCTCCTCATCGCTGCCCGAGGTGACGGCCATCTTCCTCTCGCGCCACATACTCCTCGGCCTCCCGGCGCTCACTCACGGTGGGGCAGCGCTCCTCTGGGTCTGTTCGCGTCCCGCGCCACCACGGGCTGCGCCATTTGCCTCTGCCTATGAGCTCTCCGGCTCGGGCTGTTCCCCACCGAGAAGCAGGTCAAGAAACTTATCTTCATCCCGCATAACCCCCCCTCCTTGTAAATTTCGTCAAAACTTCTGTTGCTGCATTGCAATTGCAAATTTGCAATCTATCTTGCAACCAAATTGTGTCGCCTTTCTTTGATTGTCGTCGATTGCAACCCAAGTAGTCTGAATCTCTGCCTACGCTCTGTTCTGTTGGGTAGTAGTGTAATTCTTTTTTTTGGCGTAAAGGGTAGTAGTGTAATGTAAGCGAACACCTTCACCCGCAAAAAAAAGTAAGCGAACACCTTCGATAATTTGTTATTTTGTACGTTACAAAGAGCGTCAGGTGTACTAAACTCAAATGTAAAATTAGCAAGTTGCAACCAGTTTTTAGTTTGGGCAAAATGTGCCTTTTGGTTCAGAGTTTGTCCGCGCACACAACATATATAGGCTTGCAGATATAAAGTTGACAACGGTGGCAAAGATAAATGGGGTATGAAATATGATCCATGAATGTGTGACCAAATGATGAAATCCAGTGGTAAATCATTTTTGTTTTCGAAAAGGAGGTTATCCCCGGCTTCTGCATCAGAACGATGCATGCGGCCATCTTATTGATAAGCAAAAAGGTTCAACAAAGTTTCCAGGTCTTAAAAAGGTACAAAAAAGGTCACAAAGAGCAAGATAAACAAGAAACAGGATAGCCACAACCGGCGGAATAAAAGTAGATAGGAACTAAACCCCTATCCTATTACATGACCGCCATCCAAACCGGTTGAAGATAGCCCGTGCTACCGTCTCCCACCGGATAGACCCAGTAACCATACGCTCCCCGGCATCCGTCGGAGTGAGTAGCGACCACATACGGATCAGTGTAGTGGCCCGAAAGATAACCTGCAAGAAATGAATATGTGTTGTTCTGTTAAAAACTAGATCATTCCTGCAATTCTAAACTGCCCATAATAAAGCACATACTCCTGCACGGATATGTTTCGCCGTTTCTGACTCAATTCGATCGAGCCACGTCCCAAATAACGTGTGGATGGTAGTTGGAGGAACGCTATATGAACAGACCGCCATAATTTTTTTGCCATTGGGCAATTAAGAAAGAGGTGTTTGATAGATTCATCTTAATCAAAGAAGCTACATCTTCTAGATCCTGTCCAGTTACGTATTGCCAAATTGTCCATAGTTAGAATGACTCGTTTATGGACAAACCACATAAACAATTTAATTTTTAAGGGTACTTATTTGACTTTCCAAATATGCATCGATCGAGGAATAGAGCTAGAGTTGATAATATCCAAATACATGAATTTTACCGAAAACACTCTATTCTTGGTTAGTTTCCACTGCAACTGGTCTGACTGTTGGGAAAGGTGGACATTCATCAATCTTCTCACAAGATGGAGTCAAGCTTCCCAACGGTTTCCGCTAAAGTCCTCCTGAATTGAATATTGAGAGGGTTGGACTGTAATACTGTTGCAACGTAAGCATCTCTACGCTGAACAATATTATAGAGAGAAGGATATTGGATAGCTAGAGGCGTCTCCCCTAACCATGTATCCTCCCAGAATCTCGTGGTAGTACCATTTCCAACGATAAATTTTGTCCTGTGGAAGAAGGCTGATTTCACTCTCACCAGTCCTTTCCAAAATGGTGAATCAGTCGGTCGAACCATCACCTGGGATAAGGTTTTAGAATGGAGGTACTTATTATGCAGAATCTGGGCCCATGTGACATCGGTCTCTACAGATAGTTTATACAGTCACCTGCTGAGAAGATATTTGTTCTTCACCTCTAAATTTTCAATATCAAGACCCCCTTGGTCTTTTGGCCTACTGATAATATCCCATTTAGCGAGTCGGTACTTTCGTTTTAACTCATCGCTCTGCCAGAAGAAGCGCGATCAATAGAAGTCAAGTCTTTTCCGAACTCCAACTGGTACCTCGAAAAAGGACAAGAGAAACATTGGCATACTCGTGAGCACCGAATTAATGAGAATTAGTCGGCCTCCATATAAATATAATGACAGAAACAAATCATCTTCAGAAGTTGGAATCAGAGTTGGGAAACGATAGAGTACATCATATAGTTTTTCTACGCCCGAGCATTAGCAGAAAACGGAGTCAACAATATAAATGTGTATCCACTAATACCAAATCGAAAGAATTCATCGATCAGCCATGTTGGCACAGGGATCATGGATTTTTTTTTGAGGGTACGGGATCATGGATTTCCTTGCACACAATGGAATTCTCATTTGCTGCCCTCGCTAGCAACTGCTTCTTCATCGTCGATTTCCATGATCGATAATGAATTGCTTTGTCCAATAGCAACCCTGCAAGATAAAAAAAAATTATGCTCTAAAACTTTGACATCATTGGAAATGGGGATAATGTTAAAAGGAGCTAGCGGTAACGAACAAACTATATGTATGTTTGAACAATGGTCGGCAAAATGGTTGGTTACTGATTATTGTTTAATTTATTTTCTACTGCCTACAATTTCATCAAACTACAGAGCATGCAGCGAAGCATTGCTCTTACGCAGCCAAACCCAAAAGTAAGATGGGAACAAAAAAGGATATATAGGTACCTTAGGCAGTCAAAAAGTTAAAGAAGAGAGAACAAGGATATATAGACACCTTAGGCAGTTAAAAAGTAGAAGGAAATAAGGACAGGGATGCATAGGTACCTCCTTGAATCCATCAAACATACAAGACCACGAACAGGTCCACCAGCCTGTAGGTTAACGGTTCTCACAAGCCTGCATACGAATATTGAGCACACTTTCAATTTCCCAAGAGAAAATTAAGATAAAAATTAGATAACTATATCTATGGACTAGATTGATTCTAGATAATGAGAAGACATTGCTAGGAGGCAACATGGGGGGTTTCAAAATCTGAAGGAAAATGATATATTCTCTGTTGATCAATTACCTGAAATCAGTGGAGCTCCAGACTTGGACAGTTCTATGTTTTGAACCTGTAACCAGATATGGACGACCGGGAAGGGAAATGGCAAAAATAACTGGTGACATGATAGCTTCGACCGTATGAATGCAGGCCATTTCCTGCAAGTCCCATATCTGTTTTGATAGAAACAAATTAAGCATACATATTTGCAGCATTATTGCTGGATATGTGTATGTGTACTCTATTAGCTAGCTCGTGTGACCTTCAATAACAATGGTGTACATACCTTGGCTGTACAATCATTAGAGCCAGTGATCAAATACTGATGATTATCACGTCTGAAAAAGTCAAGACAGTTCACTTGGTCCAAATGCCCCGACAGAGTATAATTTCGTACAGGAGAATCGAGGCTCCAAACCTGAACATGAATAGTGTAGTCCATGAGGTAATCAATTCAGGTTTTGTAGTTGAACTTCATATTTCAAATTTTACTTAGCGTAAGGACAAACCCGACCAAACCTCTATTGTGCCATCTTGCAACGCGGCCGCAAAACTATTGGTGTCCTCTTGGTTAAACATGACCTGAAATATAACGCTGCTAGTGGCAAATGTTCGTGTGCACTTCCAGCCCTTGTTCCAGTCCCAGAGCTTCCCCGATGACAGCACACATGGCTGGATTGGATGAACGGCTAGGGGGATAATGTAACGAAAATCAGCATGGAAACTCTTGATCTTTTGCATGCGTGTTCCGGAGACACATTTGTACACATAAACGATACCATCATCTGCCCCGGCCACAACCCATTGTTTTCTTGCAATAAATTTGATGGAGGAAACTGCAATGAGATTTTAAAAATTATTTATTACCATTATGACGTGAGAAGCTTAGTTAGAGAGGAGCCAGAAAGAATGCCTGGTTGCTCTGAGATTTTAAGGGAATCCATCAATTCCTGAGTGCTAGACTGCCAGTAAAAACAAGCAACTTTGTTAGTTCAACGCAATAAAACAAGGCATACATTTCCATTTGCCGATGCATACAGGTTGATGGGGCTTTTGTTGTGATGACCCTTTACATCTAACAGAAGTATATACATATGGCACCACTACGTTGGTCGTCATTATATTAATTACGTTGTCATCCATCCCAATTCCCAGTTCTCTCCAGGACGTAGGTTTCAGATGCGCTTTCGCCATGTATTCTCCCCATGACTAAGCTAGCTCTCACCTTTCAGTCAAGTTCTCAAACTCCCCTACTTACATGATACGTTGGCAATCCAGCCAATATCTACTTACCACTAACCCGGCCAAAAAAAAAAACTGCCTGTCACAAACAAGCTTTAGAGTATATTTCCAAGATTATTCGAATGAGCGGTCTGTGGTAGTGCCATACAAGATGATGTTTTTGTTCTTGTAGAGGAGAACTATTGGCAGTTAACCTATTGCTTTTTTTTATGTGACCAATTGGCAGTTAATTTGTTGCGAAGTTCCCTGCAATCTCCAAGTTCTAAGAATGAAAGCATTCAGTGAAATGAAGTTTGGAAATTCAGGTCACAGAGTGAGGTGGCAATTTTCTACCTTTGGGTGGAAAACTCTGTGCATCCAAGATGTCGATGCAGCAGCTGACGATGCACGGATTTGCCGCCGATTAATAGACTACATCAGAAACCGACATTTCAAATTATATGTACACTATGTTTTTATGAATGTACAACATAAGAGAATACATTAACTTGCCTTTGAGTCGTACTTCCACAAAGAAACATGTCCATCTCGATGACCGGTTATAATCCTTTGCGAACATTAATTTTAAGACAATTACCATAGGTTAGTGGCATCCAAAACAATAATGAGATAATTATAACTAGAGAAAAAAAAAGATTCTAGTACTCATATCATGATATGAACTCACCATGGTTCCGTCGGATGTGCATGTATGGATGTGCTAATAGAAATGTCCTCCGTGGATATGATCTAACCCAAAAAGTAACTCTCGTCGACATTAGGGATAATACCAGCTCAAAGTTTCTCTCTTTTAAGGAACACTGGCTCATAGTTGGAGATGAAGCTAAGAGAGAAAAGAAGAGGATTTGCTGAACCATGAGTCTGCTGATCCATGTCACTACAGGGCTGTTTGGTTGATGTCCTGGACAGCGAGCCTGGCAAATTCGAGCGCCTGGCTCACGCCTGGGTAAGTGCAGCTTTGTGCCTGGCCAGGCAAGCCTTGTTTGACTTGGGACCACGCCTGATGGTGAATAATGCATGTCACATCAGTGTATTTAGCTGTCTTTTCCTTCTCACATGCATGATTATATTACCAGGCAGCACCCAGGCGTCCCTTCTCGGTTGCCTGGACCAGGCTAGTGACACTCTTCTACTTTCTAGACAGGCTAATGGCGCATTGAGATTCTCAGGCCAGGTTAGCTTCAACTTATTCAGGCACCAACCAAACAGAATACAGGCAGATCTCAAGCAAGCTTCAGCCCAGGCAAGTTTGCTCCAGGACAGGAACCAAACAGCCCCTACATCCCAGGATCCAAACTATGTTGCTATCCAAAATTTTCCTTTTATGTGCACCACTTCTATCTTTTTAAAGCGCAAAAATGTGTTGCTTAATCATGAAAAGTTGTGCACGTATAAAAGAACCGAACATGCACGATTTCAAATATCAAATCAGAGTATTTCTGAATTTTTCTGCGTGTTGTGAACATTTTGCTGGTGTGCTAGGCTACGTCCTGTTTCTCATTTTCTCATGCTAGGAATTTGTGCTATGCATATATACAAGGGCTTTTTTACTCTACTATTATTATTGGGCTTATTTTTTAAGTTTGCCCCGGTCCGCTGAAAATTAG
>NC_057814.1:636049169-636055390 GCF_018294505.1 Triticum aestivum
TGAAATCCATAACGGGACCGCCGGCTACATTTTGTACTAATGTATAAATTATTGATATAACGGGTATACAAGGAGTGGGAGTACATACTACCGAGAATACTAAGTCACTTTTCTATATGAAGGTGTTCTGAAAATGTACTAGGAACTATGGGCTCAGTTGTAATTTTTTTCATGTGTAGTTCATTTTGGAGTATCTTAGAAGTAGTTTATATAACATACTAAAAATGATAAAATTATACATACATACATACATACAATATAAAAAACAACTACTTTTATAAAATGGCATACCCAATGCTATAAGCTCCCACACAAGGCGGGGTATGGGGAAGGATTATACGAGGTTAGACTTATCCCTGCGCTGTTCAATGCCGAGAGGCTGTGTTGAACCCAGGATATCTTGGCACGAGTGAGGAGTACTCCACTACTGCAACATGCATATCCTTAAAAAATAGCCAGCTACTTCTTTATGCCTATTGAAAATAGCTAAGTTTTGTTAAGTTTCATGCACTAGTCAACACAATTAAAATTGCAAACCGGTGAAAAGGATTAGGCAATCCACATATACACTTCAACATCCCCTCTCACGTGTGACGTGAGAAGTCAACACGCAGACAGACTCAGATGAATGGCTCAAGAGACCTATATATGGACACAAAAGGTGACAACAACAATTTTTGGATAAATTGCAAAAGCCAGGGCTTAACTCAAAACCTTAGCCTCTGATACCATGTTAAGCTTCATGCGCTAGCCAACACATCCGAAGTTCGAACTGATGAAAAGGCTTGGCAATCCACATATACACTTCAACAAGTTTAACTACACTTAATAGATAATTCTACACACCTATTATAAATATACAAAATATAGCCAACTTTATAACTTGTAATTCTATAACAACATGGTAAAATAGTGGCTTAGGTTTTTTGTTCCCATAATATCACGCTTTGTAAAAAATTAACTACATTTCATACATAGTTTTGTTAAGTGTAGAATAGCTTAGTCTGTACCCACAGTAAATGTTCTACAAAATGCAGTAAAATAGTATAAAGTATGTAGTGATTCTGACACACTGCAATAAAAGAGGGACTTTGATAGTAAAAAATTATATAAAAGATACTACTTTTTACACAACTTTACCTTTTGTTCAAAGTTTTACTAGAGGTGTACACTAATTACTGTAAGCTCTAACTTAGAATATCACTATTGTGTATATATAAATTCTAGCTATTTCGCAGCATATGCTACCTAATTTCATTCTATAGCTCTACACACATCAGTTTGTGTACTTCCCATTGGATGATTTTTTCAGTACTTCCTTATGGACTCTCCTTTGGGCTTTTCAGTATTCTCTTCTTACACTCCCCATGGGTTATGAACGTTCCAAAACGAAGGGTTGTAGTTTATTGATGTCATAGTGTGTACTTCTTGGGGAAGTTTTCACTATTTTCCTCCACTCCCTTGGTGCAACCTAAACAGGGCAGCCCAGTGCATGCAGCTCCCGCTTGCATAGGGTACGGGTCCAACCACTTTGGGTCTATTGTACGCAACCTTTCCCTACATTTATGCAAGAGGCTGTTTTCAGGTCACAAGGAAACATCTTTACCGCTGCGCCAAGCCTCCCCTGGTGCAACCTAAACTACCAAAACTGAGTTCATGTACTTCAGAATGTTCATTATTTTACTAGTCAAGGTTTATAATTTCTACTTCGTAGCGACAATACTTGTACTTACAAAACCGAAGATTCATACTGAATACACATATTGTATTCAATGATGTGTACACGTTGAACCAAATTTTTGTGTACTTCATGTGCTTACATATTTGTACTTCTCAATGCATATCTCTATCACCCCATTTCATGCCCTCACCAGTGCATATGCACTTCCAATTTTAGTAAACCTATACTTCTAGTTTTGGATCGCAATATTGACAATGCTGGAATGTTCAGAGAACAAGGCCACACAAAAGGACGGGGGAGTGCTAGAGGAGGTGCCTTAGAGCACAAAGAAGACAACATGCCTTTAGTAGACAAGCGGTGGTGCAGGAAGACAACAGAAGGGGAGGGGGTCACATGAGGTCGAGAACGTGGGAGGATGCCACAAGAAGAGGAGTGGCGGGTGGATGGGAATGGGATAGCACACTGGTTTTATTTTTGTTTTAAGGGAAGGGTAGCATGTGAGTTGCGGGTGGTTGGACAAGGATGTGGGATCTTAGGGACACTATGAGATTTTTGCCCGCGGGACCTTATAGAGGAAGATTGTATACAAAATAATGTTTTGTACACATAGTTCTAGAATTACTCTAATGTACAATGTACTCACCGTTTTCCAAAAAAATAATAAAATAAATGATTAATGTTTTGTGTAGATGAACCAACTCACCTCAGACATCGTCAGCCCTGCTTGATGTGGACTGTACACAGTTTTTAGTGCCACATGATGCACCAAATTTCCCATCTCTTTCACTTCAGAAAAGAAATCATCACACTCAGATTGGTCTTTGAATAGCATTTTGTACCTATCCCCTGATGTACTGCTCTGAATAGCTAGACCAAGTGATGCTTGTTCCTTTTTAATGACCAAAGTGTAAGAGGATCTTGGAGGCACAATACCATATGGTTGCTCATATTTGAAGTGGCCCATTGATCTCCCACTCTTTTCTATAAGCCTGAATGCCACATTCTGATCTATGTTGTTTGTTAGGTGCAGTGAGTACGGGATGGACTTGTTGGGCTCACGAGTGAACCACATCTCCAGAGGGTTGTGGCCATCAGGTAGGTTTCTAACCTTATCAATATTGTTGCCCCCTGGTCTCGTCGTATAATATAACGATGAATCGCTATGGTGCCCGGATTCCTCTGGATACTTATTTTGATTATTGATATCCATAATTTCTACCACATCTTCTTTTACAATCACAACCCTAACAAATAAAAAAATGTATTAACAAGTCTGGCATGAATTATACATAGGAGGTATATGTAGGCATGGTTTTTCATCAGTGGGTTTACACAGCTAAATAAAATATTACCTTCCTGTTAAACATGCGAGACCGTGAGCAGATCCACCATCCAATGTTGCTGATCTTGTCAAGCTTAAACTTGCGGTCATATGTATAAAAATAAGAAACTTTTGAATTGAATTTGACTTGATGCCATCTTTTAACAGAAATGTTAAACATGAACTATTTTTTTTCTCAAGATGTTTGACACATATACGGTCCATTACTACAAAAATACTAATGCAAACAATATAACTTGTGAGTGACATGCATAGCTTCATCACCCTGGAAAAAAAGGAAATGCATGGCTTGATGAGGTGACATTGTTTGCATGGATAGAATGACTCAAAAAAAATGTAATTTATGAGTACATGTATGACTTGCTGATGTCACAGAAGTACAATCAAATGGCTACCAATAATTGGAGTGGTGTAGAAGCATACATATGCATAAAAATCTAGTAGACTTGTGAGTGCATTGCAAGACTTGACTCCCTCGGAATAAAAGACATGCATGTCTTGATGAGGTGGCATTGTTTGCATGGATAGATTAATGCAAAATTTTAATTATAACTTATGTGCACATTAATGACTTGCTGGTGTGATACAATTTCGATGGACACCTATCAATAATTGAGGTGATGTGAAGACACACATGCAGAGAAATCTAGTACTGTCGGCTAGCTATTTAGATATAGAATGTTACGCTAGCCCATAAGACACATAAGACTGAGCACAACGACTAAGCAGTGCAAAACCGTCTCTTTTATTTAATAATATAGATGTACATCGGTCCACCGTTCATTTAGCTAATTATAAGGATCTTTCTGGGCACCATGCACCTTGGTTAAGACTAACAAGTAGCCAGGTATCAGACGTATAATGTCGGCCAGTCGCCCCATGAATATGATAGCTTAGGCGTGCAGTTAAGTACACTAACTCCTACTAAGCACGCAGTGTAGATGTGAGATGCTAGATTATAGTGACCAAAACATACCAACCGTATGTATGGAAGTCCATGTGATGCCGTGGCCGCAAATTGCCGCTTGAATATGTTAGCGTTAGCGTATTTCTAGGCTTTGACTAAATTAAACTGGCCCCTAAAGCGACTTTGATGTGTGATGCTAGCTTAATTAATTATACTAGTAACCAAAACCTGCCAATGGTATCGAAGTCCATGACTCCATTTGATGGCACTGTCGGCCGTGAAGGAAGACTTGGTACATATGGATTCTAGCTGTTCTGGAAATAGGAAAGGAGTATGTAATTGCTACTCCTACTATATATCAACACTTCCTTTTTTGAGAAAATGGAATATTCCGTTACATGCTACTCCCCTCCGTTCCAAAATAAATGTCATGATGTATATATCAATCCATTTTTCTTTTTAGAGAAAAAAATGGAATCGTTCTGTACCACGGCCTCTGCATCATCGGTAAGAGTTCATAAACATGTAGCGAAATCAGAGAAGTGTGACAGAGTACACTGGGACATTATTCAGACACTACGTCCATCTGAAAGGATAAAATCATGAAGTAACTAACCCAGTATGCCCGCACGGTCTGATTTAGGAAATCATAGGCAGGGTTTGGTTGGGGAGGAGAATGGAGGACAAGGCTGAAAAGCAGATGTGGCAGATCATCGACGAGGCAAAAGAAAATTAATAGTGCAAGGAAAGGATTAGCAGTAGCTTGGAGAAATCGAGTTGATTTGTGGTGAGAATTTTGTGCCAAAGAGGCAAAGACAGTATCCTAGCTGTAGCTGGCCGGTCATAACTTTGGCCTAACTGGATGGTGACTGCTCAACCTGATGGCTTGCCAATTGGTACTACCAGACCAAGAGGCAGCTATAACATATTGGCAGCGAACTGATGGCAAACATATGCATAAAGCTGTGATCGACAACGATGAAATTTCCAGAGCATGCAATCGTAGCTAAACATGGTTAATCTAGCAGAAGTTCAATGGATTAAAAGATGTTAGTAATTAGTTACCTGTAGATGCAAGTACTGCAGCTCGCTCCTGCGCGCGTACTGAATTAGCTTGCCTGTTTCTGAGATGTTGCCTGGCTAGTTTTCTGAAGCTATACCTACATATAGAGGAGAGGGGAGGAGATGTGAATGTGATATTGTATCAGCAGAGAGCTGACCGTGAGATGGATCTAGATCTGCATCCAATTGGTTATTGGTGAATTAGTTTATCCATGCTGGACGAGAAAAATGTTAGTTAGTACAACTGGACGAATCGTTTCAAAATAAGTGAGTTGACTCGAGAGAGATGCATATGGATGTGTAATGCCAGCGCCATCGCCACATATATACGGATAAGCACGGCTACTTGCTTCTTTGATTATTATTATGTTGTGCATACCAGAAAAATATATATTGTATGAGACAAATATTTGCTGATTCACATTTCATTCTATAAAAATGCAGTTTGCAAAGGAATTAAATGAAGGATTTAGTTTGACATGACAAAGTCTACACACCAATATGGCCAAAAGTCGCTGATGGCCTGTAATAAGAGACAAGGTAATTTAAATGGATTTTTTCACGGTGGATCGTACCATTGCAGGCCGGATTGTAAGATTCGGGCAACATGGAGTACACCGCGGACTGCTGCCAGATGCTGATCTTCTCGAGTTTGGCATCTCACCGGATCCAGGAGCAGCAGATGTCGGATCTCCTGATCTCGATGCCAAATCAGGTCTCAGAGCTGCTGGAAGAAGCTGATTTTTTCAAGCCACCACCACCCATATCGTTGCCAACGATCGAAGATCTTATCGACGTCCTCAGAGGAACCACCGATGGGGCGATAGACACGGAAGAGGAGGTCGGTGAGTCCGCGGGAAGCCGCTACCAGCTATGGTGCCGTCGGACAAGTGGAAGGAGACCTCGACCTACGACATCTACATGGTGGACATGCCAAACGCTAGGAATGGCCGTGGTGACGCCGACGCCGACGACAACAACAATGGTGATGACAACAACAATCACAACGCGACGACAACGGCCTTGAAATCCCTCTGCGTGTCAAACCACGCGCCACGTATGGAGAGCCACGGTCGATGAGCGAGTTCGGTCTCTCCACTATGAGGAGACATACTAAACCAATCGCTCAGCAGCCCACAGCACGATGAAGCTCGGGAGCGGTTGCTCATGATCGGGCTAACATTGGTTAAAAAAAATTAACCAGAGCTGGCAAAAAGTTGCCAACTCAT
>NC_057814.1:636055727-636095344 GCF_018294505.1 Triticum aestivum
CGATGGTAAGTATTATTTTAAACAACGTAGTCGATTCTTTTTTACCGAAAAGATAAATTCACTTCTTTTTGTCCATCATCCACTATAATACGTGTGTGTTGCTACAAATTTTTAAAAAAATTATCCAATATGTCATATAATTTTCACGCTCCAACGCAATCATTGATTTTGTATTGGTGGTCGGCTGAGCTAGAAGTCGAGAACAGTTGAGTAAGCAAACTTTACTCTCCTTTTTTGCAAGAAACACATCGCCGAAGTTCTGTGGAAATTTTACTCTCCTATTTGTAAACGGGAGGATTAGTGCCATAGTCTAATTAGAGAAGAAGTGATGGCATCACAATAATTACTGTTAAGTAGGAACTGCATGTGATGGTGAAAGTCTAATAAGAAGGTGCAGCCCTGCATTCTTTTGGTCAACAGTGTCATATTTTTGCAATTATTCATCTATCCATAAAGCACTTGCATTGGTAAGTGATTTGCGATTTTAATATTTGATAAAGAAATTCTGGAGGAAAACTCTTCTATAGATTTTAAGTCTTGGCGTATTAACAATTAACGAAACACTTGAATGCATTGCGGGATAGCAAGAAACAAGCTAGCATTCAGAGTCGCATAAGAAAGTGGAATGATTGAACCTGAGAAAGGTCTTTTTAGCTGGATAGAGTACTGCTCATTGTCGATGTCGTTGATGGATATGCCTAGGTCCGGTCAGAACTGCAGGAGATTTGCATGGCGTGTGTGTCTCGCTGTGTCTATCTCTTGCATTGCATACGCACAAAATGAATCACTCATACTTAAAAACACACAATTAAGGATCAACAACAGTGTAATAGCGTTCATGGTGATCATCAGGGCACAAAAAAGCTGATATCTCTGCCGCTCACCTTCTGAAAGGGTCTCGCATTCATCTCAAAGCCCTACACATAGTAAAAACAAACAAATATATGCACTCTGCTTTCTTGAAAAAGATTGGAAACGAACAAATGAAACTCCGGCTGGAGATCGCCCCCGGACTCCTCGACCTGCAGCAATGGCCGAGCGTGCGGGAGATGGAGGCGGCGGCGACCATGGTGACACTGTTCTTCGAAGGGATGGTGATGACGACCTACAGCATCGGCTGGGAGTGCTGGGGATGGAGGCGCCGATGACCAGCGAGGGGATGTGCTTTGGAGGGATGGAGACGTGCGTCAATCGGTGGGGAATTCCGTGCATGGAGCCACCGAGGAGGGAAGGGCTGGACGAAAGAAGGAGTAGTGCACGTGATTACCAAAAATAGCTTCTTCTGTATTGATTTGATATTGATTACGATCGTATGATTCCTTTCCTTAAATTTATAGTCTATTACCAAATACTAACTTGATTGATTCCTTCCTTTTTGATAGATTCCTTTCTTCGTTTTGAACGTGATTGCGTTACCATGATTGTGTTACCAATTACCAAAGATGGAAAACCGGTTTAAATAGAAAACCAGATGGGTGGGAAGATATACTGTATCTAAGAAAATCAGTGTGACGGTGGGAAACATACGCGGAAGGTCTTGACGAGGAGGTTGGACGAAACGTAAGAGGGGAGAGGGAACCTTACGTTTCTTTTAGATAGTGTATATATATATATATATATAGACCATGATTAAAAATTTGGTAGGATAGACTTTTTCTAAAGGCAATCCTACACGCGCAGAGTTGGCCACGAGAAACTGCGAGTACCCGGTTGGTCGGATAGACTTTTTCTGAAGGTATGATCTCTACTTACACTAGTCACACTACTGGAGCACGATTAATTTATCGGTAACTCATCAGAAGCGGCGGCGTGTCCACAATCATCTGGCGATGAACACGATCATGGCCGGACGGCGTATGCAGACAGACTCGCACAGCCCGGCCGTCTCGATGAGATGCATGCATCCATACAAGGGCTGGGCGGCCCCGTGACCAAATTAAAGCTCAAAAAGCTAGAAATAGGGCCATTTAGAAAAGATACCCGGTGCGCGGCAGGCCACACATGGGGTCCAAACTTGCACTAGCACCTCTGTTCACTCTCTTGTGTAGAATCTGCGCTCGACGCAGGATCTAGTCGATCCAGCGAACACTTAAAAAGCGGTTTTGTATTTGTGCACTATAGTCTGGTCCGATCGAGTACTGTGGGCTGTGGGCTGTAGGTACCCTCCGCCCCCCTATTGATACCATTTATGGCGGACACCACGCCGGGTAAGTGTTCAGTCAAACACCATTGAGCTTATTTTTGAACTTTATATATTTTTTAGAGTAAGAAGGATGACAGGGTACTCGACCAAAGAGAATAAGTTGTTGTGCGACGCGTGGTTGGCCGTATTTGCGGACTTCGTAGGTTGAAGCGCAAGGGGCGGGTTCTTTTGGCAGCGTGTGCATGGGTCGTTTCATGAGCGAAAGTACATTGCACCCTACGACATGCACATCATCCATGAACGCAATGTGAAGTCGTTACTGTATCGATGATACACCATCTAGAACTCCATCATGAAGTTAGTGCCGCGGTTGATTGGTTGATGTTAATGTGGCCATTGCACGTGATAACTATTGAGATCGTAAGTTTTGCTTCTTCTTAATGAACTTGTTACTTGATCCATTCATTCACTCAATGTTGCCGTGATGCCGTGATGCACCACAGGTCAAAGGGCAAACCATTCAGACACATACATTGTTGGATGAAGTTGAAGAGGTAGTTGTGTGGGACAACATGATCCATCCACGAAAAACTTGTTCAACATCCTATTAATCTTGTTGAACTTGAAGTAGTTATCATTGAATTGAATCTATTGTACTAGACTTATTTGCATGCTATGTATGAATGATTTGGGCTATTTTCTATCAGAACTTTGATGAATTCCGTCGTGTTTGACGAAATTTGTCCGGTTAGTTGAAACCCGTTTGAAATGTATGCATATAGATTTAGATGGCCGGTTTCAGTATCAGTGTCCGTGGACTGGTCCCATAGTCCGTGGACGAATGTAGTGTCTGGTTTGCGGGTTGGCATTGGAGATGCCCTAACACATGATTAAACTTATAGGCACCAAGGTACTCCGGCCGATATACCTATACCTGCTGTGTACATGCCAAGGCAGATCTCGTTGATCCATCGTTGGGTTTTGACCATCAAAAAGTGGCACATAGTTAGGGCTAGTTTGGATGCTGGCCTGAGTCACATGCCTGGCCGAAAGTACTGTCTGGCATGTGACTGGGATTCTGGGCCTGTTTGGTTGATGTCCTGGGCATAATCCCAGCAGAAATTGATCCTGGCGGTTGTTTGGTTGGCCGGGCATGTGAGAAATTTTTCCTGGCCAGGCATGCTTTTTCAGATGTTGTTTGGTTGGAGACCTGGTCTGGGACAAAGATGGAAATATTAAAAAACAAGATTGGCAGACTGATTTGACAAGACGTACAACAGAGCTATGCTAAATAACTCAAGATCACGTCTGTTTGCAACCCAGGCACCCCTTTCCATCGGCTTGGGCCAGGCTAATCTCACTGCCTGGGCTAAACCCCTTTTTTCTGTTTGGTTTTTACTTGCCCAGGCTAACGACGCCGATGGGCCAGCCATGCCAGGCAGACTTTTTCTTTTTCAGGACATGAACAAACATCTCCAGGCACACTTCAGGCATTGTCCAGGCCAGACGTGGAGTGGTGTGGATGCCAACCAAACTAGCCCTTTGTGATTTTTAGCCTGGTCAGACAGCCTGGAGAGGGAATTGTTTGGATCGTGTCTGGCTTGGCAGATTATTTAAGGATTTAAGCAATATATGATGCTGCAAACCACCCCACAACCCACGTATAGGTAGCAGGATTAACAGGCTTTCTTTGACTATACCTAGGCAAAAAAATTCTAGCAAGAGGTTAAGTCTGCAGCAGCCGTCAAGCAACCTATTCGTCATCCAAACACTTGGGGAATGGATATAATTGACAATGACAAGGTTCCTTCTCAGGATGCAGTGGACATCTTGTGTGGCGGCTGGGCAGTGTGGTCTGAGAGAAATGCTAGACACCCCGATGAGCATGTGCGTACGGTGACTGAATCGGTGAAGTGGACAGTTGATATTGCATGAGATCTCTCGGTTGATTGGTAGGAACCATTTTGGCGACCCTAAAGAGAAACTGAAGTGGCATCCTCCTCAAGAAGGAAGTCTGAAGATGAGTGTAGATGCTAGTTTTCTTCTCAGCTGAATGAGGGTGCTACATGCCTCGTTCTCCATGACCATACAGGTGCCTTGATAAGGGGACAAGCTATTTGGTATGTCAGAGCTGCAAATGCGTTGATCATGGAGGCTTTCGTTGTCAGAGATGGGTCAAACTTGCATGTGATCTTGGCATCAGAAACATCATTTTTGATACGGATGCTACTGAAGTTGTCAAGCTGTGGAGGGATGGGTGGAAGATCGGAGATAGCATCAATTCTTCACGACATTGAAGAGCTTAGCAGCAATCTAGCTTCTTTCCAGTTGAATTTTGTTGGGCGTGAAGCTTATATTGGGGCACATCTTTGTGCTAAACAGGCATCTGTTAGTAGGCGTAGATGTTTATGGATCAACTATGTTCCTAGTTTTTTAGTTGATTTCCCTACATAAATATTGTAATGTTGTTGTTTAATTAAGAGAAAAGTATGTTTTTCGTCCCTCAAGTTTCCCAAAGAAAACAGCTTCCATGTGGCCAGTTTTCTACTCAAATCGGGTTTTGGACTAATTTTGTCTGGTTTTGAAGCTTGAGGGACCAAATGTCGCCGGAAAATTCTTAAGGGACCAGATGTAGACTTCTGGGGCACTTTAGGGACGAAAAACATACTTTTCTCTTTAATTAATGAAGCTCTTGATTCGCCAAAAAAATAATACCAGGATGTTGTTGCCTATGGTCCAGGCGACCGAACGGGACACCTAGCAAGCTAATTTTTTTGCCTGAGTAATCCAGGGCAAGCTAGGTCTAAAACTTTCAGGAGTCCATTCAAACAAGTATTAGGAAGTTTTTAGGAGAGCTCCAGGCGAGTCGTCTAGAGGTTTGGACACGATCCAAACTGCATAGTACTACATGTGGCAGTAGATGACACATTCATTTGTTAGAGTGGGTGTTGGATGCACATTTGCACATTGCGCAGGACAAGACATGATGGACGATACGGGATCTAATCTAATCTAGTGATGGATGGAAGTGCAACACCCAAAAGCAGCTTTGGACTCTGACGGTTTGGGCTTAATTTGTTGTAGTAAGTTGGTCGGTTAGGTGGGAAGGATACATCCACATGTGCATGCATGGTCAGCATGCAGTGGCGGCGCCAAGATTTAGCTATGAGCCAGGCAAGCCCCAAGCAGGCAGCTTGCTATAATGCGAAACAGTGTACACAGAGGTTCAAGGCCACACCCCAGGCGGCAGCCCGGCCTGCTTGAGGCCTGGCTTAGCCACTGTCAGCATGGATCCCTACAAGGCCACCAAATGAACGTAACCACTGTTCAATCTCTCTGGCGTGCAAAGTTAGAGGGTTTGTGTCAGTTACATGATCTACATCGTACCATACGTGTCCAATCCAAGCCCATTCTTCTAAATGGGAACCGTAATGCAACGCGCCAATGTGTGATGCACATTCTTAGAGAGCATCTCCAACAACAGCCATTTTTTTTGGCTGCCCAAGAAAGACGACGAGGCAGGGCCTTCGTCCTCACAGGGAAAGAAGAAGAATGTAGGAGGCTCCAATGTGGTTGACGTCGAGAGCGATGACTGATGATATCGACTGGGATAATCTGTAGTGTTTGTTGAAGTGCTTATCGTAGTTTAAGTTGGTAGTATAAAGTGGCATGTGGTATTTGAACTATGTTTGTAGTTTGCATGTTTATACTTCGATTGAACTTTGTTTGAAATATAAAATCTGGTCGAAGTAATTCAAATTTTAGTTCATTCTTTTGACTTGATTCATCTGGGAGCCCTATTTTAGGGCTGCTGTTGGAGACAGCGCCTGCTCTTGCCCAAAAAGCGCGTTCTCGCGCCCAAACCTTTTGACCACTCGCTTTTCATGCCATAAAATAGGGGTGTGGTTGGAGATGCTCTTAAGGCGCGAGCGGAACTGAGCTACTCACCATTGTTGCGTGGGCATTTCCTATACAACGCCTTAAGCGCCTGTTTCTTCGGTTCTCGCAAACGGGGACAACCCCCCACCGTGCTGGGCCGACACATTTTCCCGGTTTTCTCCCTTTCTGCTCCCCTGCAGCAAAGTCGCATGTGAAGTGATTCAAACTCGCGAACTCCTCTTTCTGTCTAAACTGCACTAACTACCAAGGACAACTAACTTGTTGTGAACACTAGTACGAACACTACAGATTAAACTAACTTGTTGTGAGCTTATATCCTTTTTCCTCTCTTCTTCTTTTTTTCTTTAATCTTTTTTCCTTTTTATTCTTCTTCATCTTATTATTTTCAAAATGCACAATTTTTTTGAAGAAACTTTTTCAAAATCAGGGAAATTTGTTTCAAGTTGGTGAAATTTTTTGATGTTCGATGAATTTTTTAAAAAATCAATGAACTTTTTTCAAGTTTGATATTTTCCCAAATTTGATGAACTATTTTTCAAATTTGGTGAACTTTGTTTTTTCAAAATTAATATTTTTATAATTTTTATCGTTTTTCAAATTCCTGAACTTTTTTACAAAATCTGCGAACATTTTTGAATTCACAATTTTTTAGTTTTTTTATGGAAAAGTCAATAGCTTAACAGTCAACTAATCAACTGCAACCGGTCAAAGACAATTTAGCGATCAGGGATCCCAGTCGAGCACTTGTCTTCTTCTTTTGGATTTGTTTTTTTAAACAAGAATATCTTTTGAATTTGTGATTTTTTCGAAAACTCTGAAATATTTTAAAAAACATGATCATTTTATTAAAACATAAACATTATTGAAATTTTCCAAATATGTTTTGGGAGAACATGAAAAAAAAATTGAATTCATGATTTTTTTATAAAATCACGAACGTTTTTTAAAATTTATGAATATTTAGAAACGAACAAATAGAAAAAGGAAACCGGTTTAGGAACCGTCTAGGAGGTTACCAGAACTAGCACTGCGCGTATGGCGTTACCGCAAAAAGGGGCCGACTCATTTTGGCACTGCTCGCTCGTTGCTTATGCGATCTGCCGCAGAAGGCGGTGAATAGGGATTTCCGTACTCAGCTCCTCCTAGCTTTCCGAAAAAAAAACAATTCCTCCTAGCTTCTTTTCTCTCAAAAAAATAAATCAGACGGAAGCGGATGGAGAACCCTGTTGGATTGCTCGAATTTGGCGCCAACAATTTGTTAACAAATGTTTAACCATTCGTCACACGGTCGTACGGAGGCCCTGGTTTAAACAACGGTACACGCTATGCTCTGGGGCTCTGATGTGACTCTCTCCTCACGTTAATTCCAGTCACATACACTATTCCCCTCTCGTGTGGTGCTTTCTTGAGTTCCGCAGAGAAATCAAAGGAAGCGTGTTGAGAACACATAAACGATTTGAAATCGAACATTCATCCATGGTCCCCTCACCTCTCGGTACCAGAAAGGTTGTCAGACATGAAGGGAAATCAATGAAACACCCGCGAAAAACTCTCTCGGCAACCAGGTAAGGTTTCAATTCGATTGGGATGGATCAGAATGACACCATGGGAGAACTGTTATGATCCGAACAAGAAAACCATGTGCTTGCACCGCTGATTCGCCCACATATATTCGAGAGAACCTGTATACCGATGGGCATATATGTGGACGAGAGCATGGGCACGCGGAGCCCTTTTTAGCAAAGGTGGCTGGCCAGCTAATTGTGGAGATAAGATCATGAAAAAGATGTGTATATATACTCTGAATCTCCTATCTGCATATATGTGCACTTTTGCATGATGAATGTGCTTTATGTGTAGCGTCTTGTCTGGAAGATTCACCTTAATTTTTTTCCCTAGATTCATCATCTCATCTGGTGATTGATATGTGTCCGTGTCTGGTTGGCTGTTGGGGACCAGAGCATGCATGTTCGTGTCGTGTGGTGCATTTGCAGTGCAGCAAACTGGGTTCATGGTTAGAGTCGGAGGTGTCTGACACTGGCCTGCACTACTGAAAGTCGTTCATGCACTCGAGCTCGATTCAGATAGTATAAACGATTAGTCGCCGTGCATAGGTAGATATCTGCTTCGCACGATCTGCACGATATGTGCGTTGTTAAGTTAAACGGCAGATTAATCATGCCGAGTTGCTAATATTATACGTCCATGAAGTAGCAACAGGACCAATCGAGTCAAAAGGTCTTACAACTTGCATGCATGTTGCTCTCCGTCTTCTTAAGAGCATCTCCAGCCGCACCCCAGGATGCCCCCCACGAGCACTTTTTGGACGCTGGCGCCTAATTTTTCTCTCAGCCGGGACCTCAAGAGCTCAGTTTTTGCTGGATTTGACTAAAAATATAGCCGGCGGTCCCAGGCGAAACCTAGCCCACCGGGGGGACTTGGGGTGGAGAGAGAAGATTTTGCATGCGTTTGGCCCACATTCAGCCTCCCACTGCCTCTCTCTCCACCCTTTTTCTCTGCGCGGGCCCGCCTCCCCGCCTTGCTCGCTGCCTCCCCGCCTTCCCTTCCGTCGCCGCGCAGCTTGCGGAGGAAGCGCTGGTTGTCCTCCTCGGCGACGCGGAAGACACGCTCGATGAACTCCCGCCGCTCGCCCACGGCCAGCTTTCGCACGTCCACCTACTTGTACTGCTTCTTGCCTTCTGCCGCCCCATTAGTTGGCGAGGCGGCGGTCGCCTCGGCCGCCTCGGCCTGGAGTATGGACGTCCTCATGCGGCTGTAGGTGGGGAGCCGCTCGATGGCTGCCCACCGCCCCGAGTCCCACACCTTCTCCATCGCGCTCCAAACTCGATCACCTTATTCCGCGCGGTCGAACGAGCTCTGCGCTTGCACGGCCGCAGCCGCTGGGCTCGCCCCGTGCCCGCGCCAAGCCAGAGCTGCTACTGCGGGGGGAGTTGACTAGCGCCGCCACGCCAGGCCGGAGCTGCTGCCGCGGGGCTTGCTGGCCAGCAGCGGCGCGTTCGTGACAGGAGGAGGAGGAGGCGAGCAGGCGTGCCGACGAGGCCGTGGCATGGCGGAGCAGGCGTAGGCGAGGACGAGGACGGGTCGCCCCGACTTGGAGCTCATGGGCTTGGGCTCGCGGGCTCGGCGGCAAGACCGGGGCGTGGCGGGCAGCAGGAGCTCGCGGACGCGCGGGGGCGGGAGCCGGCGAGCACGACGCGGGGCACGCCCGGGGTGGGTGAGGGCGCGACGCGGCGGCTCCAGCTAGCGCGTGCAGGGGCGCGGCACGGCGTTCGCCGGCGCGGGCGCGGGTGCGCGGCGTGCGGGCGAGCAGCTGCACGAGCGAGGGCGGGGCATGCCGAGCCATGCCGTCGGGCGAGCTATGGGGCGCGCTGCGGCAGGGCGAGGGGCACAGCTAGCGAGCGCGGCGACATGCTGGAGCAGTGCATGTTAGCATCTGGGTGGGGAGATGGCTGGAAAAATCCTCCACCCAAGTGCATAAATTCCGCCGGGGCAATCCCAGGAGGCCGAAAAAAAGCGTCCTAAAGGCATAACGGCTGGAGATGCTCTTAGCCCTTTATCTAGCCTGCGCCGAGAATGGCGACCGGACGGCCGGGAAAAAGCTTGAATTAAAGCGGCCGATTAACAGGGTAGCTTTAGGCACCAAAGTCTTGAGGGTGTGCATACCATTGTTCGGCAATTAAATTAAGCGTTCTTTTCTTGTGAGAATTGGGAACTAATTGTGGGATAAGTTAAAGTGTTCTTGCTAAGATAGCATAAGTTAAGAGCAAGAGGGAGGAGTTAACATATGGGTTTTTCTTTGCCATGTAAGAGCATCTACGGTCGGACTTGGCAAATTCGGGCCCTCAAACGCCCGCGGACGCGCCCGGACGCGTCTGCCGACAGTGACCGGGAACTACTCAAATCGCGTCGTCCACATCCGTGTCTCTCATATCCGAACCCCTATATCCATACTATAGCATGCAACGTCAATCAAACTACGTAGATCAGCTTCAGACATAGAAATTGCACAGTAGTTCTCCAAAAGATCCACCAAAGTTCGCACAAACGACGGACAACTATATACTACATCTAAAACTAGAAATTAAAATAAACTCCACCACTTTCGGGCCGGCCCTTTCCCCTTCTGGTCGCCAGCGTAGCTGTACCCGTCATCGGCTGGAGGAAGATCATCCGATTCGTCGTCGGAGGAGCCGCCGTCGTTGGAGGAGGAGGAGTCGACTATGACAAGGCCCTTGAGGCGCTGGACGGCCCAGTCCTGCTGGCGCCTGAGCTTGGCCAGCCGAGCCGCCTCCTTTGCCTTCTCCAACGCCTCCCGCTCGGACTGCTCGATGGCAAGCCGAAGAGCCTTGACGTTCTTCCGGCGGAGCCGCCGAGCGTCCGTCTCCGCCGTCGTAAGCGACTGGCAGTAGACCACGCGAGGAGCCACTGGTCCTTGTCGGGCTCCCCCGGTAACTCACGCCGGCGGCGGACAGAGCTCTCTACAACCTCCCTCTCCCTTGCCTGCTGCCTCTCGCGGCGCGCGGCGCGCGCCTCCGACTCCAGCGTGTGCGTCCGGGCCTGCGGGGCGGGCACAAGCACCCACCGCTGCCCACGAGGGTGAGCAGCATCCGGCGGGGCGAGGGGACGGCATGGGGAAGCAGCAGCCGACGGGGCGATGGGACGGCGTGGGGAAGGCGCCGATTGCGTTGGCCGCCTGTCGGAGCTCCCCATGGGCCGGGAGGGGCCAGCGCCGGCGTCCGAGATGCGCCGACAGGGAAGCGGCGGCTGCGGCGAGGCTGCAGATCCGGAGTTACCCCCGGTGTCCACCTTGGACCGCTCCAAGGCGATGCCGAGGGCAAGCTCATACTCCGGATCCACCTCGCCGCCAGAGCGGCTGTTGGAGCTCGACATTGCGCCGGATTCGATCGGAATCGCTGAGAGGAGAGGAGAGGACGGAGCGAGAGAGGAGAGTGAGTGAGCTAGGGTTTCGGACCGACGAGGCCGATGGGGTTTTTTTGGGACATCCGTGGGGTTGGTGGTGGGCCGGACTTATCAGGCGGACGCGCCCAGGCGTGCCCGGGCCACCCCATATCCGCCCCATATTTGGGCTGGATATGGGGATGCCGGTCAGTCCGGGCGTTTGAGGCGTCCGTCTGGATCAAAACAACGTGACCGGGCAGTGACCGGGCAGCTCGCCCGGGCGTATGAGGTTGCTTTGAGAGATCCGGCTGTAGATGCTCTAAGGTAACATGGTATATAATCCTTGACAGTGAGTCGTCGCACTAGCCAACTCTGGATGGATGGATCATGCATGTATATCTTAATAAGTGATTTATGTATTAACTCATCATGCATGATAGTACATATGGATCTCCGGTAGGCGATAGGTAGGCGGTATACGCACACATTCTGTATCGTTTCCTCCGTGCCGTTGTCTGGCTCATGTGGGTGAAACGACATCGAGCTCCATAGCTCTTCCGCATCTCACTTTCACTTCTGATAAACGCACGATCTAAAAGGGGATTTAAAGCGCGCATCTCTCCCTCTAATCTTTGACATACAAATGCGCCTGGTTTTGTTAGTTACCTGACGCTATCTGCCACTTGCTCTCCTGCTCCTCGTATGGTAGCGTTAAAAGCACGATTAGAAGTTTGTGTCTCTCATATTGTATGCATGTATGCACTTGTTTAGTCACTGGAGCCATGCCACTCACTCCTCCTACGGTACCATCACTAGCTCGATTCAATCGTTTCCCCCGTGTGCCTGTCATTACCGCGTGGGCTCACTGTCCCTATCCACTTATTATGGCGCGCGAAATGGTATAATCTTAGCAACGTCATTTAGGACAATTGTTGAGCTAAAAGATAGAGAAATGGAAAGAAATCTTGCCTTCCCTTAGTTGAGAGATGGATTCTTAGACCATCTACAGCTGGACTTATCAAATCCACCCCCCTAAACGTACACGAACTCGCCCGTTCAGTGTCTGGGCGTGTCCGTTTTAAGCCCCTTCTTACCCGTGCATGCAGCCATGCTCCTCATTTTCTTCTTATATATGCGGTCACTTGCATGTGACTAGTGAAGATAAAGAGAGAGAGAAAGAAAAAAATAAATAAAAGTGGTACGAGGTGGGCCGCGTCCTACGTGGTGGACAGACCGGACGTGTCCGTGTGCCATCATCCCATATTTGGTCACAATAGGAAGTTTTGTGGATAGCCTGGGCGTATAGGAATGATATGAGGGGTCCGGTTGAGTCACCTTTTTCCTTCTCTGTTCTGTCCGGTCACTGACCGGGCGCGTCCGCGGACGTTTGAAGAGGATTTGAGGGACCACATGTAGATGCTCTTAGTAAAGTAGTTATGATAATTTTTATCCATTACTAGGTATGTGCCCGTGCGCTGCCACATGATTCAAAAAATTTCAGCGCAATAAGAGCCTGGAAAGCCATGGCATTCTGAAATAAGCCGGCACTACAATCCTCCTAATCTTACAAACATTTTGTTTTCAACTGTATTGAGATAAATTAGCATCGAATACACATAACAGTGTCAAAGTGAGCATGACCAAAGGGCACTAAATAAATAATTCAAATACGTTTTTCAAATTAAAATAGACAAGTTCACATCCTGGTAGTCTTAAGTGTATCAATCGTCATTGGTTGCCTTCCGTTGTAACAATGAAGTTCATACAACACACCCTCTGAAATTGTATATACATCCTTTTGTCATCAAGAAAGAACAACTGTTCCATCATTTGGCACCATTTATAAGAAAAAGACCATCATTTGGCACCATTTATAAGAAAAATACCATCATTTGGCACCAATCACGTTAATTTATGGCTCCTCTTTCAAAAAGTAGTAATTATTATGGCACCTCTATAAAATAAGACTTGTAATGTTTAAGATTTTACTTAGGATCTGAGAGCATCTATAGCCGCATATAGTAAATTAATCGTGGGATAAGTCAAAGTGTTCTCGTTGAGAGATCATAAGTATGAAAGTGTTGTCTTTAAGATAACAAAAGTAAGAGAAAGATGAAGGAGTTATAATATATCATGCACTAACTCTTCATGGATGGATGGATCATGCATGTATATCTTAATTAGCGATGTATGTACTACCTCAGCATGCATGATATATCTGGATCTTTGGTAGGCGATAGCTAGGTGTGTGTGCACAATGTGTCCATCATTTTCCCCTTGCGTTGTCTTGCTCATATGGGTGAAACCATCAAGCTCCACAGCTCACTTTCACTTTGTACAAAAGCTCAATCCAAAAGAGGATTCAAAGTGCGCCTCTTTATCTCTAATCTTTCACACATGCATGTGCCTCGTTTAGTTACTGGTAACCTAGCTCTATATGGCACTTTGCCTCCTCCTCCTCGTACAGTAGCGTGAAAAGATGGTTAAAAGCGTGCCTCTCATCTTGAATAGTTACATCATGCACTTGTTTAGTGACTGGAGCCTTTCCACTCGCTCCTCCAACAGTACCACCACTAGCTAGATCCTATTGTTTTCCTTGTGTGCCTTTCTAGTGCCGCGTGGGCTTGGCTTACTGATTCTCGTATTATGTCATGTACAATGGTATAATCTTAGCAATGATGTTTAGGATAATTGTTGAGCTGGAAGAGAGGGAAATGAAAAAAAAAACTTGCATTCCTGTAGCTGAGAAATGGTCTCCTAGTAAGGAAGATAAGACAAATTTATCCATTATATATATGTCATCTCTTAGTATATACTCCTAGTTTAATTTAGTTCACTAATTTAGAAGCATGCAAACATTAATTGCTTGATGCAATACCAGGAGATAATCCTTATCAATGACTGTACATGGCCCAAGTATTATAAGAAAACACATACGGGAAATTCCATGCATCACTTAGTCACTAGTAAGCATGGACGTGAAATTCACGGCTATTGAAAACATATACTTAAACTACTAAAAATGTTTTCCCTTCGAACAATGCATGAAGAGCTACATGTATTCATTAGATAGAAGAAGAGTATAACGCCTAAGTGGCATCACCGGTACAACACCAGAGATGACATAACTCAAAAGTAAAACTACAGACCTAAACCACAACAGACGACATAAGGGTCTCCAACCCAAGCGCTGATGACCAACGAGCCGGAGAATACACAAGCAACCTAAACAAGTACAACCTAAACTACTAAGAATATTTCATGTCGTGACCCATATCCCATCTTGTTCTTTGATTGAACAATTGCACATTTTCATACCCGTTTTAACCGCACATTGTTATTACCTTAATCTCATATGAGTAGCATGAGAAACAAATAGATAACACATACAACAACTGTAATATCATTTGAATTTGCATTATCTAGTTTTTCTTGCTCATTTCGTGATCACCATTCCAAATTTCTACCATCAAAGTGCCGTAGTCACATTTCTTTGCAAAGACGCCCGAGTGCCAACATCTCTACTTGACGCACCATGCCAACAGCCCCAAGATCACCACCTGAACCTACTCCTTACACACATTTACCAAAATAGGGGATTCACAAAGACGAAAAACTTATTAGTAAGGAGCATGATCAATACAGCCAGCTTGGATTATGAAATGAGGGCATTATAAAGCACTTCCAAAGCATGGACAGACAAACCAATTACATTGAAAATCCATAGAGAAATTTTGACACATAAAATAGTAGTACTTATCTTCGCACACAATGTTTTCTCTGCTTTGCTGCCCTCAGTAAGTCAAAGTGCTAATGAACCGACAAGTCAATAGTCAAAGTTATCCAATACATCTTGTTCTTCTGGTGCTATATCGTCCATCACTATTTAAGTAATGGCATCCAGTTGTAAATTTTACTTGCACAAAAAAGAGCATATGCTTGAGAGATGTTAGCAAAAGTATAAAGATAGAAGAGCTGAAATGTACAACATATGTGTATCTCAGAAACATGGGTGCTTTGCATTCGAATGTTCTTCATGACTTAGTACTGATGCCGCCACAAAGCTTTTTGTGGTAAACACGAGATTATTATGATTTAAACTTATTTAGACTCCCATAAAATAGATTCACAACCAGATTGTTGGTTTCTTTCGTAATTAGTTCAATCTGATTAGACAGTTCTTCTCATGGATGACAGTGAAATGACATTATACTCCACTACGACAAAAACAATATTGTAGGTATTCAATAATTATCTAGTACCATAGTAGCATTAGAAAATTAGGCACATTGTTCAACCCCCTTGGGAACCAAACTATTTAGATAGATGCAAAAGGAGTCATGTGGATCCTCCGTTAAGTAGCACACAACTTGGCAAAAATACAGTGTTACAACCTATTTTTTGTTAAAGAACTGGTAAAGAACAATTTAATTGGCCGTGTACCTCACTTCAAGTTTCAAAATTATAATCAAAGGTCCATAGCCAAAGGCAACTCCAAACATGGATCTTCTTTTCTAGACACCAAACCCTGGATATCCAATGAAACGAAGCTTCACATAGATAATTGTGGATACACACACATATGTATGACAGAGTAAATTGTTCAGTAAATTAATTGAGCTCGCCTTCATTGTGTGAGCTGGGGATTAATTGTGGGATAAGTCAAAGTGTTCTGTTAAGATAGAACAAGTAAAAGCAAGAGGGAGGTGTTATATCTCCCTTTTCTTCACTTTTCTTCACCATCTAAACTATATCCATGATATACAACCCATGACAAGATTTTTCGTCACACTAACCATGGATTGATGCATGGATCATGCATGTATATCTTAATAAGTGATATATCATATAAATTATCTCAACAGGCACACATGATATAGCTAGGTTTTCTGATAAAGATGTGATAGCTAGGTGGTACACACACTTATTTTGTGTCATTCCCCCTGTGTGTTGTTTTGCTCATGTGGGTGAAACTGTCGAGCTCCACAACTCTTTCATATCTCACTTTCACTTTGTACAAAAGCACGATCCAAAAGGGGATTCATGTTCGGGAACGTAGTATTTCAAAAAATTTCCTACGATCACGCAAGATCTATCTAGGAGAAGCATAGCAACGAGCGGGGAGAGTGTGTCCACGTACCCTTGTAGACCAAAAGCGGAAGCGTTTAGTAACGCGGTTGATGTAGTCGAACGTCTTCACGATCCAACCGATCCAAGAACAGAACGTACAGCACTTCCGTGTTTAGCACACATTCGGCACGATGATGTCCCTCGAGCTCTTGATCCAGTTGAGGACGAGGGAGAGTTTCGTCAGCACGACGGCGTGGTGACGGTGATGATGAAGTTACCGGCGCAGGGCTTCGCCTAAGCACTACGACGATATGACCGAGGTGTGTAACTATGGAGGGGGGCACTGCACACGGCTAAGACAATTGATCTTGGAGGTTCTATGGTGCCCCCTGCCCCCGTATATAAAGGAGGGAGGAGGAGGAGGCCGCCCCCCTTGGGGCGCGCCAGGTGTGGGGAGTCCTGCTAGGACTCCCTAGTCCAAGTAGGATTCCCCTCTCCCCTTTTTTCCTTTTCCGGAGAAGCAAAGAGGGGAAGAGAGAAGGAGTAGGAGAGGGAAAGGAGGTGCATCGCCCCCACCCCTTGTCCAATTCGGATTGGCAAGGGGGGGGTGCCACCTCCTGGGCGGCCCTCTCTCTTATCCACTAGGGCCCATGATGGCCCATTAACTTCCCCCCGGGGGGGGGGGGGGTTCCGGTAACCCCCGGTACTCCGAAACTTCCCGACACCGTTCCGGTGTCCGAATGTAACCTTCAATATAAGAATCTTTACCTCTCGGCCATTTAGAGACTCATCGTCATGTCCGTGATCTCATCCGGGACTCCGAAGCAAACTTCGGTCATCAAATCACATAACTCATAAGACAAATCGTCATCGAACGTTAAGCGTGCGGACCCTATGGGTTCGAGAACTATGTAGACATGACCAAGACACATCTCTGATCAATAACCAATAGCGGGACCTGGATGCTCATATTGGCTCCTACATATTCTATAAAGATCTTTGTCGGTCAAACCGCATAACAACATACGTTGTTTCCTTTGTCATTGGTATGTTACTTGCCCGAGATTCGATCGTCGGTATCATCATACCTAGTTGAATCCCGTTACCGACAAGTCTCTTTACACGTTCTGTAATGCATCGTCCTGCAACTAACTCATTAGTCACATTACTTGCAAGGCTTATAGGGATGTGCATTACCGAGAGGGCCCAGAGATACCTCTCCGATACTCGAAGTGACAAATCCTAATCTCGATCTATGCCAACTCAACAAACACCATCGGAGACACCTGTAGAGCATCTTTATAATCACCCAGTTACGTTGTGACGTTTGATAGCACACAAGGTGTTCCACCGGTATTCGGAAGTTGCATAATCTCATAGTCAGAGGAACATGTATAAGTCATGAAGAAAGCAATAGCAATAAAGTTAAACGATCATTATGCTAAGCTAACGGATGGGTCTTGTCCATCACATCATTCTCTAATGATGAGATCCCGTTCATCAAATGACAACACATGTCTATGGTTAGGAAACTTAACCATCTTTGATCAACGAGCTAGTCAAGTAGAGGCATACTAGGGACACTCTGTTTGTCTATGTATTCACACATGTACTAAGTTTCCGGTTAATGCAATTCTAGCATGAATAATAAACATTTATCATGATATAAGGAAATATAAATAACAACTTTATTATTGCCTCTAGGGCATATTTCCTTCAATTCAAAGTGCAGCTCTTTATCTCTAATCTTCCACACACATGGATGCGCCTGGTTTAGTTAATCGTTACTTAGCGCTATCTGTCACTTGGCCTCCTCCTCCCCCTCCTCCACCTCCTCCCCCCTCCTCCGCCCTCCTCCTCATAGAGTAGCATCAAAAGCATGATTAAAAGTATGTGTCTCTCGTCTTGCATACATGTGTGTACTTGTTTAAATACTGGAGCCATTCTACTCACTCCTACGACAGTGCCACCACTAGCTAGATTCTACAAGGTACCTTTCCACCTAATACAATATGCCAAACCAATTTAGGACAGCTTCGGTTTGAAAATTGCAATGGATCAACAGGGATTGAAGGGGAATAGAAGGAATTGTGCCAAGTTCCGTACCAATCCCCCTCAGTTCCTCCTATATCCATACTATGTCAAACAAGCACTTAAAGCATGCATGCAGGCGTGTTGGTGCCTTTCACTGTCATGTTGGCCCTCCCTCTTTATCCACACATTTTTTATTCATAAAACAAACACTAGAAATTCCATGCATTACTTACTCCTTTGGCAATTTTTTCGCTGATTTTGCTTACATGGCTATTTTCGTGCTTCTGATAATTATTTGTCTTTTATTGTTGCAAAGTTTCATGAAAGAAAATTACATGCGTCATTTCTTCACCATTTTGGCCCGTGAATTGTATGTATCTTTGTCCAAATTTTTGTTGACGAACAAAGAATTTCGTGCATAGGATCCACCATTTCGGACCACGAATAGACCTGCATGCCATTTTTGCACAACCCCGTAATAAAACAAAAAATTCATCCATTTCTTTCGCTTATGTTTGAGGTACGATAACCAACGGTGAATAAGAAAAGAAGAATATATAAGAAAAAGATTACCAGACGATTTTAGTCAAACAGTTTGTCTAATTCACATCTAGATGTTTTTAAGGATGTCACATCTAAGCTCCCACATATATAGAATGCAACAACAAGAAACAAAAAAAACTAAGAAAAAAATAGACCACAAACAGAGTGGAGATCGGCTTAAATGTGACATAGTTATGTCACATCTAGATGTGTCCTAAACAGACCCTTAGTCAAAAGGGCCCTCGAATGGACCTCTTTTCCTGCTTCACTTTACAATAAGGAAAGTGCTTGGCACCATAATTTTTTTTCCTTTGGGAGCAAAGCACAAGCCAAAAGAGCTAAAGCATGTCTCATCCTTTTACACATACTGTGATTGGTCTCTAATTAGATGTTTAGTTGATATTATTACCACTGATCACTACCACTCAGCACAACAGTGTCACTAGATTCTTCTCCTATCGCTTCCTTCCCAAAGCAAAAGAGTTAATTGCAAGGAACTACCACACTTCGGCACGTCGTAACGAATCAGTACCACTAGTCACTTTTTTTACAGTTTAGAACCAACTCAAAGCCTAAGTGTTGCAAAACGGTCTGACAGCCGTATAAGCACGTATTGACCATGTATCTGACCGACCGGGCCCATGTGTTAGGTGCCACGGTGGCGTACCCGCGCGCACCCAGCTCGGTCACTCTTCCCACCCGGCTCTGTCGATATATCTAGCTGGGTCGGGTCGAACCCGTACGGGACGAACCCTAGTTTCCTCTCCACTCTCCCCTCTTAGGCGATGGCGGCGGCGACTCCCGGGGGCGGCGACGGTGCGGGCGGGTACGGAGACCTTCCCGGCCTCGGGAACGATGACCACTTAGGTCTGGACGACGTCGACGGCTCCAATTCGTACTACTCCAGCGTAGATGATGAGGATTTGGAGGAGGAGGAGGCGCTGTCCATGGAGAACAGGGTGAGGCTGGCAGAGATATGGGTGGCCAACCCTAGCAATAGCCATCAGTGGACCAGTAGAGCTGCTGGCGGCGTGTTGTAAGTCCCTCTCTTCTCTCCTTCTTTCTGCATATTTCAAAACAGGGGGCTAGGGTTAGTTGCTCATGACAGTGTAAATTTGTGCTGTCAATTGTAGTTTGGATGATGCTGTTTGGGATGTTCGGATTCACTTTGATACACAACATAATCTGGATAGGAAGATATGCAGCTCAGATGTGACATTTCTGAACCTAAATGCACTGATGCACACACAAGGTTTTTCTTTCTCTGATGAACTGTACCAGATGAAGAATTTAGGCAGAGGAGAGGAAAGAGAGCATTGGTTGGAATTGATTGACACAAACATCAAACTGCAGCAACTTAAGAAGGAATATGAGCATAGTTTAGTTCTGAATTCGCTAGTGAGGGCAACAACACCTTTTGTATGTCAAATAGAAGAAGATTTAGTGAGAGCAAAGTACAACAACGCCTGTCAGAGGATAGAAGAAGATTTATCAACTATATTGTATGAACCACCTGTTGTGTATGATCTCAGTGAGCCTGCAGTTCTTGCTATTGATCAAGAAGGTGTTGTTTTTCATAGTTAGTGCAGCAGCAGTCCTACTCAGCCTACTGCTATGTTCATACAAGAGAGCAAAAATTTTAGTAAGGGGAAGCTCAAAGCTGTAATGGAGGAAGAGGCACTGCTAGAGGAGGCACATAATAATAGTGATGACTCTTGAGGCTGCATATGACAGTGATAACAATCCTTTCTGCACGGAGAAGTACAGGATATGTGAAGACACAGAGATAATAGAGGGGAATATATTAGCAGAGCAAGAAGTTGAAGATCAAGATTTAGATGAAGATTCAGATGAGGATTCAGAAGAGGAACAAGTAGATTATGAGGGTGACACTGAGGTTGAGGATTTGTTTGAGATGGAGGAAGAGGAGGAGCAGGAGAAGGAGGATGAGGTCAATGTTGTTGCAAGAGAAGAAGCAGCAATGCAAAAACCTACAAAAAGGAGGAAGAAGCTGGTAGTAAGGAGACGCCCTACTACTAGGTCACATTCAAGTGTGTTGGAGGAGGTGAAACCTGATTCCATTCCTTCATCAGATGAAGAAGATGATGGGTTGTTGTTTGAGGATGAAGATGCTGGACATGAGCCACTGTCATTTGTTCTACCTAAAGGGAGGAAGAGTAGGGCCAAGAAAAGGAAACCAAGGATCTCGTACAATGACAAACTTGAGCAACCACATGAACAGTTATGTCTGTACATGTGCTTGAGCAACCACATGAACAACTATGTCATTTGTAGTTTGCATGTTTATACTTCGGTCGAACGTTGTTTGAAATATGAAATGTGGTTGAAGTAGTTCAAATGCTAGTTCATTTTCTTGATTTGATTCATTTGGGTGCCCTATTTTAGGGCTACTGTTGGAGACGACGCCTGCTCTTGCCCAAAAAGCATGTTCTCATGCCCAAACTTTTTAGTCCACCCGCTTTTCGTGCCCTAAAATAGGGAGGTTGTTTGGGATGGTCTTAACGCCCGAGCGCAACTGAGCTACTCACCATTGATGCGTGGGCATTTCCTATACGACGCCTTAAGTGCCCGTCACTTCGCTTCTCGCAAACGGGCACAACCACCCGCTGCGCTGGGCCGACCCATTTTCCCGGTTTTCTCCTTTTCTGCTCCCGTGCAGCAAAGTCACATGTGAAGTGATCCGAACTCGCGAACTCCTCTTTCTGTCTAAACTGCACTAAGAGCAACTCTAGCAGACCCCGCATCCTCCCGACCCGCAAAACGTTTTTGCAGTTCGCGGAAAAACGCCTTTGCGAGCCGACGCGGACGGCCGCAGTTGCAGACCCCGCATAATGGACCCGTAAAAAAGGATATTCCCGGGATATGCTCTTTTACGGGTTGGGTTGCGGTGTCTGATCTGGCGCAGCTCCTCCCGACCCGCAAAACTTAAATTTGCACCTTAATTTGATCTAGCATATTGCATTGCTTTGCTTTATCAACAACATTGGATAGAAAAGACATCACCAAATCTTTGCTAGAACAGCAAGACCAAAGAAAACAAGAACCATAAGTATGCATTTTAGAAGATTTCCAACTTCCATAACTGCTCCCACTAGTTGGACTAATATCTTCTCCATGCATTCGTTGTTGATCTGTGGATTCTTGATTTTGCATTCTTCTTTCTTCATCTTTGGTTCGAAAGAAGTAGATGTTGTTTCCCCTCTAGTTGTACATGCAGCCGCATCATTGCCTTCAATTGTACTAAGGAGTGCACCAACATCTATTAAGTTTCTTTCTATCAACAAATCAATGTATTGGCCTTCCCAAAACCAAAATGAGCATCCATCGTCCTACACAAAAGAATGAGCAAGCTCGAAGTGAGCTACCGCAATTGAACTAAAGAATGAACTATGAAACGAGCTACCGCAAGTGCACGTACCCCATCGTTTTTGCATTTGAAGAACACCCATCCGGGGTGCTTCGGCGTGCCCGAAGTGAGCCGCAGCACTTTCCGCGTGCAGTCGTCGCACTCTATGAGCGGCATCGGCAAGCCACAAAGACGTTGCGCGAGCCCCGAGCCCGGTGGACGGCCGGACGAGTCCATGCCCGCAAACCTTCGACGGCAGCGGGCGGACGAACCCATACCTGCATGCGGCGATGCGCCCTTGCCTGGACGAACTCCATCGCTTTGGTTTAGCAACCGGTGGCCGGAAAAAGCCAAATCCGGCGGCCCGCGATGAAGTGCCGCAGATCTGAAAATCCGGCGACCCGCCGATGCAGGGGGGAAGGGAGGGGAGGCCTCGCGTGGCGGCCTTCCGGTGTGCTCCTGCCGGCTCCTTTCGCCGGAATCTTGGGCGGCGGCCGGCGGCGGCGCGATGTGGGAGAGGAGAGGTGGTTGGTGGGAGAAAATGCGGGATGAAATATCCCCCACCAACCGCTTCCGCTTATATGCAGGGCACCACAGCCGCGAGGGGGAAACCCGCGTTTTCCCGGGTTGGGGTCGGGATTTTGCCGCGCCCCCTAAAATTTTTTGCGGGCCGGGACGGGATGCGGGGTCTGATCGGGCTGGTTTTTCCGCCCCGACCTGCATTTTGGCGGTTATTTTACGGGTCGGGGCGGGATGCGGGGTCTGATCGGGCTGGTTTTTCCGCCCCGACCTGCATTTTGGCGGTTATTTTACGGGTCGGGGCGGGATGCGGGGTCTGATCGGGCTGGTTTTTCCGCCCCGACCTGCATTTTGGCGGTTATTTTACGGGTCGGGGCGGGATGCGGGGTCTGCTAGAGTTGCTCTAACCACCCAGGACAACTAACTTGTTGTGAGTAATCCGAACTCGCGAACTCCTCTTTCTTCTTCTTCTCCTTATTATTATTATTTTAAAAACTCTCAATTTTTTTGGCAAAACTTTTTTTTCAAAATCAATGAATTTTTTTTCAAGTTTGATAAACTTTTTTGATGTTCGATGATTTTTTTTTAAAATAATTGAACTTTTTTCAAGTTTGATATTTTTTTTCCAAATTTGATGAACTATTTTTCAAATTTGTTGAATTGTTGTTTTCAAAATTAATATTTTTATCCTTTATCAAACTCGTGAATTTTTCTGAAAAATCCGTGAACATTTTTGAATTCACGATTTTTAATTTTTTCTTTAAAAGTCAATAGCTGAACGGTCAAGTAGTCAACTGCAACCGGTCCAACACAATTTAGTAACCAGGGAACCCAGTCGAGCACTTCTCTTCTACTTCGGCCGGCCCACGACCGAGGGTGCGTGAGTGCTAGGAACCTGTTCGGTCGCTTAGGGCGTCGAAACAGGAGCTTCCTATCGCGTGGGCGTCTACTTTTTTTCCAGGGGAGTATGGCAGAGCTGCGCTATAACACAACTCATTCTTTTGTTTAGGGAAATAGAGAAGCCCATACTTTAAAACTGAAACATAATGAATCCACGAGGGACGATCGGATCGAGCCTAGGAACACCGCAAGAGCTATATACTCGCTTCACTTATAGCGAGTATATAGCTCCCGTCTCGCCTGAAAGGCCCGTAGCTATGATCAGGCCCATTTAACGTTTTTTTTCTGCTGGTTCGCTTGCTCGCTGTTTTTTTTTTCCATTTTTATTGTTTTAGTTTTATTTTGTTTCTTCTTTTGGTATTCTTTTGTTTTCTCTGACTATTTTTTCTTCTGTTTTTCTGTTTTATTTGATTTTTTCATCAATTTTGTTTGTTTCTTTTCTATGTTTACACTATGTTTTTTCTTTCTCCTTTTCTATGATTTCTATTTGGTTTCTTTGTTTCTTATCTCGGCTTTGACTGGTTTTTTTGTTTTCCTTCTTTCTTTCTTTGTTATTTGTTTTCTTTTTCTTGGTTTTCTTTCTTTTCTCATTGGTTTTCATGGGTTTCTTTGGGTTTTACATTTTTCTTCATTTCCGAGGTGTTTCTTTTGCTTATTTCTTTGGTTTCTTCGGTTTTCACCGCTTTTTCTTTCTTTTTGTTACTTCAACACATGTTTACAAGTGTTCGTACACATTTGTATACTTTATCTATGTAACAAGAACATTTTTTTACTCATTTAACATTGTTCAAATACATGATTAACATTTAAATTTTTGATGTTTGATGACTACTTTTCTCACTCACGTTGCACATTTTTGGAATATATTAGGAACATTTTTTTGAGTTATGAACACTTTTCAAATAGGAGAAGTTTTGAAAACTGCGCACATTTTTGAAATCCTCTATTATGTTTTAAAAAACATGTCTTTTTAAATTTTGAACAAGTTTTGAAAATAGGAACATTTTTGAAATTCCAAAATATTTTGGGAAAATGTGTTTTTTTAAAACAACTTATTTTGAATTTGTGATTTTTTTTAAATTTGGAATTATGTTAACAAACATGATCATTATGTTAAAACATGAACAAATTTTCAATTTTCCGAATATGTTTCGGAAAAACGTGAACAAAATTTGAAGTCATGAACATTTTTTATGAAGTCACCAAAGCTTTTTGAAATTTTAGAAAAAGAACAAAAGAAAAAAGTAAACAGTCAAAGAAATTAAAAATGAAAAATTATAAACTGAAAGAAAATTAGAAAAATAAGTTATGAAACAAATAGAAAAAGGAAACCGGTTCAGGAACCGTCTAGGAGGTTACCAGAACTGCCACCGTGTGAACGGTGTTACCGCAAAAAGGGGCCGGCTCATTTTGGCACTGCTTGCTCGTTGCTTATGCGATGTGCCGCAGAGGGTAGTGAATAGGGATTTCCGTAGTCAGCTCCTCCTAGCTTCCACTAAAAAAACCAATTCCTCCTAGCTTCTTTTCTCTTGAAAAAATAAATCAGACGGAAGCTGATGGAGAACCCTGTTGGATTGCTCAAATTTGGCACCAACAATTTGTTAACAAATGTTTAACCATTCGTCACACAGTCGTACGGAGGCCTTGGTTTAAACAACGGTACACGCTATGCTGTGGGGCTCTGATGTGACTGAAAGGCCTGTAGCTATGAGCCGGCCCATTTAATGCATTTTCCCGCTGGCTCGCTCGCTTGCTGTATTTTTTCCTTTTTTATTGTTTTAGTTTTATTTTATTTCTTCTTTCTGTATTCTTTGTTTTTCTGACATTTTTCTTCTGGTTTTTCTGTTTTCATTGATTTTTCATCAATTTTGTTCGTTTCTTTTCTATGTTTACACTATGTTTTTTCTTTCTCCTTTTCTATGATTTCTATTTGGTTTCTTTGTTTCTTATGTCGGCTTTCAGTGGTTTTTTCTTTTCCTTCTTTCCTTCTTTCCTTCTTTATTTGTTTTTCTCGGTTTTTCTTTGTTTTCTCATTGGATTTCATATGTTTCTTTGGGTTTTTCATCTTTCTTAATTTCTGAGGTGTTTCTTTTGTTTCTTTCTTTGGTTTCTTTGGTTTCACCGCTTTTTTTTTGTTTTTGTTACTTCAACACATGTTTACAACTTTTCACACACATTTGTATACTTTATCTATGCATCAAGAATATTCTTAATACTTGTTTAACATTGTTCAAATACATGATTAACATTTTAAAAAAATTATATGTTTGATGACTACTTATCTCACTCACGCTGCTCATTTTTGGAAAATATTAGTAACATTTTTTGAATTATGAACACTTTTTTGCAAATAGGAGAACTGTTGAAAGCCGCGAACATTTTTTTATATCCTCTATTATTTTTTTAAAAACATGTTTTTTTTAAAACTATGATTTTTTTAAAAATAGGAACATTTTTTTAAATTGCAAAACATTTTGGTAAAATGTGTTTTCTAAAGAAGAACATCTTTTGAATTTGTGAGTTTTTTGAAAATTTAGAAATATTTTAAAAAACATGATCGTTATATTAAAACATGAACAATATTTAAATTTTCCGAATATGTTTCATAAAAACATGAACAAAATTTGAAGTCATGAACATTTTTTATAAAACCACCATAGTTTTTTGAAATTTATGAATTTTTAGAAATAAAACAAAAGAAAAAATTATACAGTGAAAGAAATTAAAAATGAAAAATAAAAAACTCAAAGAAAAGTAGAAAAATAAGTTATGAATCAAATAGAAAAAGGAAACCGGTTTAGGAACCATCTAGGAGGTTACCAGAATTGGCACCGTGTGTACGGTGTCGCTCGTTGCTTATGCGATCTGCCGCAGAAGGCGTTGAATAGGGATTTCCGTACTCAGCTCCTCCTAGCTTGCCTAAGAAAAACAATTCCTCCTAGCTTTTATTCTCTCAAAAAAATAAATCAGATGGAAGCGGATGGAGAACCCTGTTGGATTGCTCGAATTTGGCATCAGCAATTTGTTAAAAAAATGTTTAACCATTCGTCACACGGTCACGCTATGCTCTGGGGCTCTGATGTGACTATCTCTCCTCACCTTAATTCCAGTCACATACACTATTCCCCTCTCGTGTGGTGCTTTCTTGAGTTTCACAGAGAAATCAAAAGGAAGCGTGTTGAGAACACATAAAAGATTTGAAATCGAACATTCATCCATGGTCCCCTCACCTCTCGGTACCAGAAAGGTTATCGGCCATGAAGGGAAAACCAATGAAACACCCGCGAAAAGCTCTCTCGGCAACCAGGTAAAGTTTCAATTCGATCGGGATGAATCAGAATGACGCGATGGGAGAACTGTTATGATCCGAACAAGAAAACCATGTGCTTGCACCACTGATTCGCCCACATATATTTGAGAGAACCTGTATACTGATGGGCATATGTTAGAGATATATTTGGGATACTTGTATTTGGTAGTCTAGAATTTGTAATCGGTTTCCTTCCTTATCTTCAGGAGAGGCGTCTTGCCCTCCAAGTCTTGTACTCAATATATACTCGCCCTCGAGGCTCAATAATACATCCATCATATTCCGCACCAATCCCTCTCTTCCTTCTAACATGGTATCTATCGCAAGTCGATCCTAAACCCTAGCCGCCGCCGCTTCCGCACCTGCGCGCCGCCCCCGGGGCGGTCGACCTCCATGACCGCCATCGGGGGCCGCGCCGCCCGTACCTAGGGTTCGTCCGCCAGCCGTGTTGGCCGGCTGCCCTAGAGAGTCTTTTTCCCGAGCCCTTGCTCCGGGTTTTTTTCGCTCTCTCGCCGGTCTTTTTTGATCGGCGTTTTTTTGGTTTTCCGATCTATTCTTGATCGGTTTGCGTCGCCCGCCGCCGCCGTCGATCCCCGTGCGCCTCTACTCCAACCCCGGCGCGACCAGCCAGCCTCTCCTCCGACCTAGCGGCCACGCGTGCCGAGGCGGCCCGTTCGGGCCAGCCGCCGTCCGCGCGTCGGTCCGCCCGTCGCCCTGCGCCGGTTGTCACCGCCCTGTTCCGACCAGGACACCTGCATCGCCGCGACCCGGCGGCCTCGCGCCATGCGTCGGCCAATCATAGCCGACGCTCGCGCGCCGGCCCGCCCATCGATCCACGTCACCCACCTCCGCCGCGTCTGCACGGCAGCTCGGCGGTCTACCTCGCCAGCCTCGTCCTCGGCTGCATCAGGCTCGTCGGCCGCCTCAACTCGGGCGCCGCTGCTCCGTTGGTCGCTCGGGCCTCACTGCCCGGGCGTCGGCGCTGCTTTGGCAGCCCGGGTGCCGGTGCAGACGTCCCCCGCCGTCCGTCGTCGCCGGCCTCATCCCGGACTCCGCCGCCACCACTCCTCCACCGAGCGGCGTCCCTGACATCGCACGCGATCGGCTTGATCATCCGCTTGCCGCCGCGATCCGCCTCATCTACGCCGCGCGACCGACCTGGCCCGTCGGTTACGCGCGCCTCCGCAGGTCCCGTGAAGATCGTCCCCGAGTTCAGCGCGCCTCTCCACCGATCGAGCATCGGGCTGCCGCTGCGTCGCCCCGTCGGGCCGCAGCGCCGCCGCCCCGTGGTTCTCCTCGCGGTTGCATCGACTCGTGCGTCGCCGCTACGTCGCCCCTTCGGGCCGTAGTGTCGCGATACGCGGTCCCTGCCGCCGTCCCGAGGCCGTCCCCGCGGTTGCACCGACTCGCGAACCGCCGTTGTGTCGCCCCTTCGGGCCGCAGCGTCGCAGCCCGCGGTTACCACCGCCGCCCCGAGGTCTTCCCGCCGTCGCCCCGACCCGCCTGTCGCCGCTGCGTCGCCCCTTCGGGCCGCAGCGTCGCGGCCCGCAGTCCCCGCCGCCGTCACCGTGCGTCGACCTCCCGTGGTATGCGCCGCGCCGTCTCCCTTGGCGCGGGAACGCCACCGTCCGCGCCGGTCTTCGTCACGCTGTCAGGGTTCTTCGCCTACTTCGAGCATCGCCGCCGCACTCCTAACCTAGCCGCCGCCGCCGCTCTTCTTTGGCCGCCGCCGCGGCTACCTCCGTAGCTGCCGACGCTGCCCGTCCACCCCACTTCGTCTTCGTCCAGCACCAGCTCGTCGCCAGCGTCGCCTTCATCTACCCCGACCGCTTCATCTACTCCGCCAGCCGCGGGCGACATTGGCCCCGCGCTGATTGGCGCCGCAACCGTTGTCGAGTCCTTCTCTGCTGGCCTCTTCGACATGGCGTACAGCTCGTGCAGGTCCCAGTCTACGCATGCCCGGTGCTGGCAACACCGCCGCGTGCCTTCGTCCACGACGTGTCCCCGGGCCTGGCAAGCCTGGTGCGGCGCTTCGTCAACTTCGTCTTCGATCGTCTACGCATGCCCGGTGCTGGCAACACCGACGCGTGCCTTCGTCTACGATGTGTCCCCGGGGTTGGCAAATCCGGCGCGACGCGTCGTCAACACAATTCTCCTTCCTGGTGCATCACTTCTTCGACACCACTGCGCCCATGACTAACTCGGCGCCTCCTTGCGCCTGCGGCTCCACGACGACTCCCTCGACACCGGCTACCCCGACTCGACATCGACCACGGCGTTCTTCGCACGGCTACCTCGACCACGGCTACACCACCCTACGCTCTCGGCTACATCGCCATCGGCACAAAGGGCTATCATCCGCTTGAGCAACTCGTCGGCTTCCTCTACAGTCAACGCGTCCGCGACGCGACACCGTCCACGATGCTCCCGCTAGGACTGCGGGGGGATGTCAGTCTGTCGGCTGCTATTCTCTCCGCTTGAGCAACTCGTCGGCTTCCTCTACAGTCAACGCGTCCGCGACGCGACACCGTCCACGATGCTCCCGCTAGGACTGCGGGGGGATGTCAGTCTGTCGGCTGCTATTCTCTCCAGTCTGACCGTCCGCGACGCTCCTGTTGTTCGCAACGCTACCGCTACGACTACGGGGGGATGTTAGAGATATATTTGGGATACTTGTATTTGGTAGTCTAGGATTTGTAATCCGTCTCCTACCTTATCTCCAGGAGAGGCGTCTTGTCCTCCAAGTCTTGTACTCAATATATACTCGCCCTCGAGGCTCAATAATACATCCATCATATTCCGCACCAATCCCTCTCTCCCTTCTAACAGCATATATGTAATATGTGGAAGAGCATGGGCACGCGGTGCCCTTTTTAGCAAAGATGTGTATATATACTCTGAATCTTCTATCTTTATATATGTGTACTTTTCATGATAGATGTGCTTTATGTCCAGATGCAGAGGCCAGGGGTCCTCCTCCATTTTTTTTAAAAAAAGATGTGCTTTATGTGTATAGCGTATTGTCTGGAAGATCCACCTTAATTTTTTCTCAAGATTCATCATCTCATCTGGTGATTGTAATGTGTCCGTGTCTGGTTGGCTGTTGGGGACCAGAGCATGCATGTTCGTGTCGTGTGGTGCATTTGCAGTGAGCAAACCGGGTTCATGGTCAGAGTCGGAGGTGTTTGACACTTGCATGCAGTACTGAAAGTCGTTCATGCACTCGACTAATAATTAGCTAAAGCAGGAAGGCAGAGACAGCCTAACTGATAACACGGTCTCGATTCCGATTAGTATAAACGATCGCTCGCCGTGCATGGATAGCTAGCTGCTTCTCACGATCTGCACGATATGTGGGTTGTTAAGTTAAACGGCAGATTAATTATGCCTAGTTGCTAATATTATACGTGCATGAAGTAGCAACATGACCAATCGAGTCAAAAGGTCTTGCAACTTGCATGCATGTGGCTCTCCGTCTTCTTTAGCCCTTTATCGTCTAGCTTGCGCCGGGAATGGCGACCGGACGGCCGGGAAAAGCTTGAATTAAATCGGCCGATCAACAGGGGTGTCTTTAGGCACCAAAGTCGTATGCATACCATTGTTCGGCAATTAAATTAAGCGTTCGTTCCTTGTGAGGATTGGGAATTAATCGTGGGATAAGTTAAAGTGTTCTTGCTAAGATAACATAAGTTAAGAGCAAGAGGAAGGAGTTAACATATTGCACTTTTACCCCCTTTTACTTTCCGCTTTTCTTCGCCATGTAAGTTAGGCGATAGGTTGGTGGTACATATCTTAATTAGCCATTTATCTTAATTAGCGATTTATGTATTACCTCAGCATGCATGATAGTACATATGGACCCCCTGTAGGCGATAGGTTGGTGGTAAACGCACACACTCTGTATCGTTTCCTCCGTGCGTTGTCGGGCTCATGTGGGTGAAACGACATCGAGCTCCACAACTTTCACTTTTGATAAAAGCACGATCTAAAAGGGGATTTAAAGCGCGCATCTCTCCCTCTAATTTTTGACATACAAATGCGCCTAATTTCTGCCAATGGGCCTCCTCCTCCTCGTATGGTAGCGTTAAAAGCACGATTAAAAGTTTGTGTCTCTCATATTGTATGCATGTATGCACTTGTTTAGTCACCTGAGCCATGCCACTCACTCCTCCTACGGTACCATCACTAGCTCGATTCAATCGTTTCCCCCGTGTGCCTGTCCAGTACCGCGTGGGCTCACTGTCCCTATCCTGCTATCCACTTATTATGGCGCACGAAATGGTATAATCTTAGCAACGTCATCTAGGACAATTGTTGAGCTAAAAGATAGAGAAATGGAAAGAAAATCTTGCCTTCCCTTAGTTGAGAGATGGACTCTTAGACCATCTACAACTAGACTTAGCTCCACCCCCCTAAACGTAGGTGTGTCCGTTTTAAGCCCCTTTTTATCCGTGCATGCAGCCATGCTCCTTATTTTCTCTCTTATATGTGCGGTCACTTGCATGTCTGAGACAACAGTTGGGTTTTTGTGTTTCACAGGCCAAATACAACCTCGGATGAAGACGTGCCCAAAAGAAAATTTAACCGTTTGACGAGGCTTTCGTGTTGAACATTTTTTGATTCGAGGCCATCTTTAGGGCCGAATCTCTCGCGCAAAACAATCAATTGGTGGCGCTACCCATCAGACACGTGTCTGGTGGGGCGCGCCATATGTAGCCTCCTGGCAGGGCTGCATTCAAATGTCTCTAACTTTTGCATACAATCTCGGATTGAGATTATTTTTATATCAAAATCGATTGATTCGACGAGACGATGACAACCCGTGTAGAACACTTTCTCATATGAGGTCGTCTTGGGGGCTTAATAGACCAAACTGTACTCTGAATATAAGATCTTAGTACTTTGAACATAGTTTCGGCCTTCGAGATTAAATCTGATGGTGATGGCCCAAACTTCAGATATGTTCATATCAATAATACGGAACTCTTTCATGTAGATCACTTCTCCGTTTGAGGCTATTTCAAATAAGTTCTTGACCGTACCAAAATCTGGTGTCAACAAAAAGAATAAAAGTGGTACAAGGTAGGCTGCGTCCTACGTGGTGGACGGACCGGACGTGTCCGTGTGCCATCATCCCATATTTGGTCACAATAGGAAGTTTTGTGGATAGCCCGGGCATATACGGATGATATGAGGGGTCCAGTTGACTCACCTTTTTCCTTCTTTGTCCTGTCCGGTCACTGACCGGGCGTGTCTGCGGACGAGAAGAGGATTTGAGGGGACCGCATGTAGATGCTCTTAGTAAAGTAGATAAGATAATTTTTATCCATTACTAGGTATGTGCCCGTGCGCTGCGGGATTCAATTTTTTTTAGCGCATTAAGAGCCTGGAAAACCATGGCATTCTGAAATAAGCCGACACTACAATCCTCCTAATCTTACAAACATTTTCAACTCTACTGAGATAAATTAGCATCGAATACACATAACAGTGTCAAAGTAAGCATGACCAAAGGGCACTAAACAAATAATTCAAATACGTTTTTCAAATTAAAATAGATAAGTTCACATCATGGTAGTCTTAAGTGTATCAATCGTCATTGGTTGCCTTCCGTTGTAACAATGAAGTTCATACACTCACACCCTCTGAAATTGTATATATAGCCTTTTATCACCATTGAACAACAGTTGTTCCATCATATGGCACCATTTATTAGAAAAAGACCATCATTTGGCACCAGTCACGTTAATTTTTATGGCTCCTCTTTCAAAATAAAAATAAAATTATGGCACCTCCATAAAATAAGACTTGTAATGTTTAAGATTTTACTTAAGATCTGAGAGCATCTATAGCCGCATATAGTGAATTAATCATGGGATAAGTCAAAGTGTTCTCGTTAAGATATCATAAGTATGAAAGTGTTGTCTTTAAGATAACAAAAGTAAGAGCGAGATGAAGGAGTTATAACATTGCACTTTTACCCCCTTTTCCTTTCCACTTTCCTTCGCCATTCAAGGTAACATGATGTATAATCCTTGAGAGTGAGTCGTTGCACTAACTCTTGATGGATGGATGGATGAATCATCCATGTATATCTTAATTGGGGATGTATGTACTACCTCAGCATGCATGATATATCTGGATCTTTGGTAGGCGATAGCTAGGTGTGTGCGTGCACATTGTATCCATCGTTTTCCCCTTGCATTGTCTTGCTCATATGGGTGAAACCATCAAGCTCCACAACTCTTTCGTATCTCACTTTCACTTTCTACAAAAGCTCAATCCAAAAGAGTATTCAAAGTGCGCCTCTTCATCTCTAATCTTTCACACACATGCATGTGCCTGGTTTAGTTACTGGTTACCTAGCTCTATATGGCACTTTGCCTCCTCCTCCTCCTCGTACGGTAGCGTCAAAAGACAGTTAAAAGCGTTCCTCTCATCTTGAATAGGTACGTCATGCACTTGTTTAGTGAATGTTGACTTTCCACTCGGTCCTCCAATAGTACCATCACTAGCTAGATCCTATTGTTTTCACCGTGTGCCTTTCTAGTGTCGTGTGGGCTCAGCTTACTGATTCTCGTATTATGTCGTGTACAATGGAATAATCTTAGCAATGATGTCTAGGATAATTGTTGAGTTGGAAGAGAGGGAAATGAAAAATAAATCTTGCATTCCCGTAGCTGAGAAATGGTCTCCTAGTAAGGAAGATAAGATAAATTTATCCATTATATATGTCATCTCTTAGTATATATATACTCCTAGTTTAATTTAGTTCACCAATTTAGAAGCATGGAAACATTAATCGCTTGATATAATACTAAGAGATAATCCTTATCAATGACTGTACGTGCCCCAAGTATTATAAGAAACACATACGAGACATTCCGTGCATCACTTAGTCACTAGTAAGCATGGACATGAAATTCACATCTATTGAAAACATATACTTAAACTACTAAAAATATTTTCCCTTCAAACCATGCATGAAGAGCCGCATATATTCATTAGATAGAAGAAGAGTACAACGCCTAAGTGGCATCGATGGTACAACACCAAAGATGACATGATTCAAAAGTAAAAATACAAACCTAAACTACGACAGACGACATAAGGGTCTCCAGCAAAAACGCTGACGACCAACGAGCCGGAGAATACACAAGCAACCTAAACAAGTACAACCTAAACTACTAAGAATATTTCATGTCGTGACCCATATCCCATCTTGTTCTTTGATTAATCAAATAAATCAAACCATATATTATGCCACAAAAAAGAATTGCACATTTTCATACCCGTTTTAACTGCACATTGTTATTACCTTAATCTCATATGAGTAGCATGAGAAACAAATAGATAACACACACAAAACTGTAATATCATTTGAATTTGCATTATCTAGTTTTTCTTGGTCATTTGGTGATCACCATTCCTAATTTCTACCATGAAAATACCGTAGTCACATTTCTTTGCAAAGACGCCCGAGTGCCAACATCTCTACTTGACGCAACATGCCAACAGCCCCAAGATCACTACCTGAACCTACTCATTACACACACTTACCGAAACAGGGGATTCACAAAGATGAAAAACTTATTTATTAAGGAGCATGATCAATACACGCAGCTTGGATTGTCAAATTTGGGCATTATAAAGCACTTCCAAAGCATGGACAGACACACCAATTACATTGAAAATCCATAGAGAGATTTTGACACATAAAATAGTAGTACTTATCTTCGCACACAATGTTTTCTCTGCCATACCGCCCTCGGTAAGTCGAAGTGCTAATGAACCGACAAGTCAATAGCCGAAGTTATCCAATACATATCGTCTATCGTTATTTAAGTATGGACATACATTTTTAAATTTTACTTGCACAAAAAAGAGCATATGCTTAAGAGATATTAGCAAAAGTATAAAGATAGAAGAGCTGTAATGTACAACATATGTGTATCTCAGAAACATGGGTGCTTTGCATTCGAATGTTCTTCATGACTTAGTACTGATGCTGCCACAAAGCTTTTTGTGGGAAACACAAGACTATTATGATTTAAACTTATTTACACTCCCATAAAATAGATTCACAATCAAATTGTTGGTTTCTTTCGTAATTTGCTCAATCTGATTAGATAGATTTCTCATGGATGAGCTAGTGAAATTACATTATACTCCACTGCAACAAAAAGAATGTTGTAGGTATTCAATAATTATATAGTACCATAGTAGCATTAGAAAAGCAGGCACATTGTTCAATCCCTTTGGGAACCAAACTATTTAGCTAGAAGCAAAGGGAGTCATCTGGATCCTCCCTTAAGTAGCACTCAACTTGGCAAAAATATGGTGTTACAACCTGTTTTTTTGCTAAAGAACTGGTAAAGAACAATTTATTTGGCTGTGTACCTCACTTCAAGTTTCAAAAGTATAATCAAAGGTCCATGGCCAAAGGCAACTCAAACATGGATCTTCTTTTCTAGACACCAAACCTGGGATATCCAATGAACCGAAGCTTGACATAGATAATTGTGGATATACACACATATGTATGACAAAGTAAATTGTTCGGTAAATTAGTTAAGCTTGCCTTCATTGTGCGAGCTGGGAATTAATTGTGGTATAATTCAAAGTGTTCTGCTAAGAGAGAACATGTAAAAGCAAGAGGTATGTGTTAGATCCCCCCCCCCCTTTTTTTCATTTTTCTTCACCATCTAAACTATGTCGATGATATACAACCCATGACAAGATTTGTCGTCACACTAACTCTGGATTGATAGATGGATCATGCATGTATATCTTAATACGTGATATACCATATAAATTATCTCAACATGCACACATGATATATGGATCTCCGGTATAGGCAATAGCTAGGTTTTCTGATAAAGATGTGATAGCTAGGTGGTACACACACTTATTTTGTGTCATCCTCCCGTGTGTTGTCTTGCTCATGTGGGTGAAATGGTCGACCTCCACAACTCTTTCGTATCTCACTTTCACTCTGTACAAAAGCACGATCCAAAAGGGGATTCAAAGTGCACCTCTTCGTCTCTAATCTTCCACACGCATGCATGCGCCTGGTTTAGTTAATCGTTACCTAGCGCTATCTGCCACTTGGCCTCCTCCTCCCCCTCCTCCTCCTCCTTCTCATACAGTAGCGTCAAAAGCACGATTAAAAGTATGTGTCTCTCCTCTTGCATACATGTGTGCACTTGTTTAGTTACTGGAGCCATTCCACTCACTCCTATGACAGTGCCACCACTAGCTAGATTCTACAAGGTACCTTTCCACCTAATACAATATTCCAAACTAATTTAGGACAGGTTCGGTTTGCAAATTGCAATGGATCAACAGGGATTGAAGGTGAAGAACATGAATTGTGCCAAGTTCCGTACCAATCCCCCTCAGTTCCTCCTATCCATACTATGCCGAACAAGCACTTAAATATGCATGCAGGCGTGCTGGTGCCTTTCACTGTCATGTTGGCCCGCTCTCTCTATCCACACATTTATTATTCATAAAACAAACACTAGAAATTCCATGCACCACTTACTCCTTAGTCAATTGTTTCGCTGATTTTGCTTACATGATTATTTTTGTGTTTCTGATAATTATTTGTCTTTTTTTTGGTTGCAAAGTTTCATGAAACAAAATCACATGTGTCATTTCTTCACCATTTTGTCCCATGAGTATGTACCTTTGTCAATGCTAGTTTCTCCAATTTTTTGTTGACGAACAAAGAATTTCGTGCATAGGATCCACCATTTCGGACCACGAATAGACCTGTAAGCCATTTTTACAAAGCCATGTAATAAAACAAAAATTTCATCCATTTCTTTCGCTTATGTTTGAGGTAGGATAACCAGCGGTGAATAAAAAAAAGAAGAATATATATAAGAAAAAGATCACCAGATGATTTTAGTCAAAAGGGCCCTCGAATCGACCTCTTTTCCTGCTTCACTTTACAATAATGAAAGTGCTTGGCACCATAATATTTTTCCTTTGGGAACAAAGCACAAGCCAAAAGAGCTAAAGCATGTCTCATCCTTTTACACATACTGTGATTGGTCGCTAATTAGACGTTTAGTTACTATTATTACCACCGATCACTACCACTCAGTACGACAATGTCACTAGATTCTTCTCCTACCCCGCTTCCTTTCCAAAGCAAAAGAATAATACCGGTTCAGTCTCTCGAAGGTGCTCATAGAAATAGGGTGTGCGTGTGCGTTCATAGAAATGAGTGTATGCGTATATACGAGTGCTTGTGTCTCTACTGTGTTAAAAAAACACACAAAAGGATAATAATAATACAAGCAAAGTTGCCACGCGTGCATGGACAAATATCCCATTGCCATGCATGGACCCGTTCAGGCGTCTGCCACTACCACATGGGCCCGGCGCTACCTGTCCTGGGCCAACTACTCCTTCCACTGCCGTGGCATCCCACGATTCATCTACGCTATAAAAACTCACGCGCTCACGACGCACGGTCAGAACTCACACACACACATCTGCTCAGTCAAAGCTATTAGCCACCGGAGTATTCCACACCACAGCAACACTATGCGGGCTCCGGCGAACCTCCTGCACCGCAGCACGGCCGTTGCAGCCGGCCCCGGCGAGCCGTCTCCTTGGCCTTCCTCATTGCCGTCGCCTCATCCGGAGCAGCAGCAGCAGACGGCGCCGGTGATGGCGATGGACTCGGACATGGTGGTGATCCTGGCGTCGCTGCTGTGCGCGCTTGTCTGCGTCCTCGGCCTCGCCCTCGTCTCTCGCTGCGCGTGTGGGCGACGACGCTCTAACTCTACTTCATCCTCTGTGCCTCTTCCCCCGAAAGGCCTCAAGAAGAAGGCCATCGATGCGCTCCCCACCGTCTCCTTCAACGTGGCCGGCGCGTCACCGCAGTCATCGGCATCAGCGGCGGCATGCTCGTCGTCATTGGAGTGCGCGATATGCCTCACGGAGTTTACCGACGGGGAGAGCGTGCGCGTGCTCCCGCTCTGCGGCCACAACTTTCACGTGGCCTGCGTCGACGGCTGGCTCCGGACGTGTGCCACCTGCCCCTCCTGCCGCGCCCCCATCGTCGCCACACCGGCTCAGCTGCCGGTGGTGCCAACGGTGGTCGTGGTGGTGGCAGCGGCGAACAACAGGTGCAGGAGGTGCGGGGAGCTGGAAGCGCCGGCTGGTGGTGCGGATTGCACGTTCTTGCCTTAGCTTTTATCTTACTCTTTTTCGAGTGTTACTGTTAGATACTAGTATACTAGAGTACTTGTTAGTTTGTCAGGGAGCCAGAGGAACGGAATCTTCTGTGAGATATCACTGTTACCGATAGGGTGTTGGTGGGTGTATTGTAACTCATATTGGATGTACGCATCCCATGTGGGGCTTCGTGTAATTTCAACCCTGGCTTCTATAAAGTTAAGGCATGCTATTGGTATGCTCTTGAAAAGAAATAAGGCTTGAAATATTTTCCTTGCAAAGAGAAAAAGTCCGCTCCTTTTTCAGGGAAAAAAAGTCTGTACTGTTATTGTACCTTCAGTATTCTTCCACCTTTCATTTTTATCTACTAGCAAAAGAGCCAGTGCGTTGCAACGGGACAAGAAAATATCGCACGGCCCTAACCCAATCACCATGACTAAGACACCAATAGGTCTTTTCGAGGCGTCTCTCTCGGTACAAGACGAGAAATCTGCTTTTTTTCATGCAAGATTTTGCCAAGCATACATGCACGGTTATCAACGGTTTCTTTTGTCTCCAATTTGACTTTGAGGAGCTGTTTATTGCAATCCAGGTCGGTGTCGGTACAAAAGAAAGATGGATCGTGTGCTATTATTAAGGTTGCATCCTAAATAGCACTTAAAAATATTTAGCAGGTAAAATAACATCATATTCATGTTGTACATATATTTCTAATCAAATTTCATATGTAACATATTAAAATTGGAGTTAGGGTATAAGATATGGGTATTTAAAAATATATATTATTTGTTCTAGATGGACTGAGGGTTAATTATAGAAACGACAGGGGTTTTTCCACTAAAACGCAAAAAAGATTCGTTTTCTGTCACTTATTGGTGAAGTGCGGGTTATTTATCAGAAAAGAGAGGATTTTCTGTAAAACAGTAAAAAAAACTGTTAGTAGGATTGGCCCGAACAAAAAACAAGGTGCTTGTAGTAGGATTGGCATGTCTACACAGGTGTAGAGTGGGATGATGGCATATATGCGAGGAAACATGGAAACGTTAACTTTTTGGCAAAGGTGGCAGACTAGCTAACATTTGGGATAAGATTACATGAGAAGAAGATATTATATATACTCTGCATCTCGATCTAAATATCTCTGCACTTCCGCCGGCCTTTCATGATGGGTGGATGCCCTTTATGTGTACCGTCTAGTCTCAAAGATTCACCTTTTTCTGTAGCGAAAGGTTCGTCAGCTACCTGGTGATTGAAACGTCCATGGTTTTGAGTTTTGGGGATCAGAGCATGTACGTGTCGGGGATCGTTGCAGAAATTAAAATTTTCTACGCATCACCAAGATCAATCTATGTAGTCATCTAGCAACGAGAGAGAGGAGTGCATCTACATACCCTTGTAGATCGCGAGCGGAAGCGTTCAAGAGAACGGGGTTGATGGAGTCGTACTCGTCGTGATCCAAATCACCGATGACCGAGCGCCGAACGGACGGCAACTCCGCGTTCAACACACGTATGGTTGGGAAGACGTCTCCTCCTTCTTGATCCAGCAAGGGGGAGGGAGAGGTTGATGGAGATCCAGCAGCACGACGGCGTGGTGGTGGAAGTAGCGGGATCCTGGCAGGGCTTCGCCAAGCGCAAGCGGGGAGGAAGAGGTGTCACGGGAGGGAGGGAGGCGCCAGGGCTTGGGTGCGGCTGCTCTCCCTCCCCCCCTTTATA